>NW_008246063.1:2404334-2423073 GCF_000691975.1 Corvus brachyrhynchos
CCCTCATTACTCCAATGCAAGGCAGTGCAAACATCCCAACAGAGCCTGCAGAGATGAGGTGTGCAAGGAATGCTCAAGAAGTCTGTTAATGAACTGAGCCCTGGACTCACTTTATTCTTCTCCAGTTGGAAAATACCAGATGTCATCTTGTTCCGGTTTGGCCAAATTTAGAAATATACCTCTGAGAGAAGGTACAAACCCCTTCCCCCCCCCCTCCCCCCCAGGTTCGGGAAAAAATAAATTTTCCTCGAAGGAAAGTGAATGAGATAAAACTATTTATTTACCAAACACACGGGAAAAGGAAAATAAGGCTAAATAATAAAATGTTTCGCTGTGGAGGAAAAACCTGGGAAAGTGTTAGAGTCCTCCCTTTGGTCTTCTCCTCGGAGCTGGGGCTTGGGCCAGGGCCAGGCCCTCTGTGCCCAATGGAAAGTCCTCCCGATGTGCTCTGAGGTTGAAAGCAGTCCAGTAGAAAAGGGAGAAAATCCAGAATTCCAGAGAAGGAAAAGCAAAATCCAACTCTCAGTCTCTCTCCGGAGAACAAGAAACTGAAAAACAACTGGCCAAAAGCTGACTCGAAAGCAGCAAGCCGGGTGCTTCCTTGCTCCCCTGCCGCAGCTGGGGGGGGAAAAGTCACTATCTCTACTTGACCTTGAACAAGCCGCAAACTGCTTTGAAAAAGTTTTGCTCAGTTTTTCCTTCCCCCTCTCAGGCTCAGTTTAGAGGCACAGAAAAGCACAAAAATTAATTTCTGGGCATAGGCAGCAATATGGGATACACATCATAAGGTCACCCCAAGACACATCTCCACTCAGGCCTGAACGTAAGAGTACCAATGGTCTGCAAAGGGTAGCAGAGCAGGGGGGATATGATGGAGCATTAGAAATTCATTGTGACTGATATTTTTATTCCTTTCCCTTGTCAAAACCCCATCACTAATCATGGTCCCTATTCCTGTGGACTCACCAGCTGTAGAAACCCAAATCAAGGAAATGTGCAAGCCCTTCCCCAAGCTGGTTAACATACAACCCACAAAAGGTGGGTGCAGCGGGATCATAGAATCATGCAGCGATTTGGGTTGGAAAGGACCTTCAAGATCATCTCATTCCAACCTCCTGCCATGAGCAGGGACACCTCCCACTAAACCAGACTGCTCAAAGCCCCATCCAACCTAGCCTCGGACTTCCAGGGATGAGGCTTCTCTGGCAACCTCTTCCAGTGCCTCCCCACCCTCACAGGGAAGAACTTTTTCCTAATATCGATGGAGGTGAAGAAGGAGTATTCCTGACTTGTCCAAATTCACTCATCAGTAGCCTAACTGCCATCATCCAATTGTGAATCCAAAGGGATTAGACATGAAGAGCAAGGTAGCTCTTTCCAAGGGTGACACATTTGGGAAAAGATATAAAGCTGCCTTCAAGGAACCTAAAAATAAATCAGTACAAGCAGCACTGACCACACGGATGGAAGGAAAGAAGAAGTTTCCCAATAGCACTGAGGACCGATGGGTTTGGGACAGTCCCTACAGGTTTTGGAAACAAACCCAAGGCTCATTCACAGGTACTAGAAAGCACTAGGTGTCATAGAGATAATGATTTAATTGCTCCAGTGTCTCGCTGGTCCTATGGGGATAATGTTATTTTTCTCAGACAAATGCTGTGAGTGGGAAACACAGACTTAACCAATCAGAAGATGGCTATTAGGAAAAAAAACCCTTCTCTTAAAGAGTGGTTAAGCATTAGAACAGGCTCCTCAGGGAAGCAGTGGAGCCACCATTCCTGGAAGTGTTCAAAATGTGAGGAGACGTGGGACTTTGTGACGTGGACTAGTGGGTATGGTGGTGTTCAGTCAAAGGTTAGACTCAGTGATCTTGGAGGCCTTTTCCGACATTAATGATTTTATTATTCTATGAAATCTTCATATTTTGCAGCATTTTACTTGGAAATCTAGTCTCCTACACATATTAAATCAGGTAGCTTCTTTGCAGGTAGGCACTGGAAGGTGGTGACCTTACAACTCACAGAAAAAACTTCTGGAGAAACACAGCACCATTTGGAAGGACAAATGCAAATAGTGGAGGAGGGAAAGGGAGAAAGACTTTGGAGCTGATAGTACGAGTGAAAAGGGCTGGAAGGTGCAGCTATAAATGGCTTTCTAACTACAGAACAGTTTAGTTTTACAAGCACAGGGTCCTCTTCTGTTATCACCCAGCACAGAGTGTGTGATGGAGTAAATGTTCACTTAAGATTTGGCAGCCTGGCCTCTCTCACAAGAAATATGACAGGGTCACTGGTTTGTTTGCTTTGTTTCAATAATTGGATTTTCTGGGCTCTGAGTGTTCCCTTCTGAGGCGTCAGGAACAGACACAGGGGTAGAGGAAGCAGGATAACAATTTCAAAGGAGCCATCATTACTGTGCCTGTGGAACTCTTGTTCTGTATCTCACAAGGAAAGCTCAAAGGCATTCCACAACTTCCACGATTCCATGCCTAACAGGAGCTAATCTCAGGAGTACCACCAAACCTTGCGTTTGGAGAGTTATTTTTATTTTAATTTGTCTCCTGAGGCAAATTTGAGCCTCATTTGAGCTGAGTTTTAAGGACAAAGCAGAGGACTTAAAAAGCATCTTTAAGCCCACAACTGCAGTACCTGCTACTACCTAAATCTCAAGTATTTAATGGTTCCTAAAAAATATATTGCCTTGTTAATGCCTGCAGCAAAGCATACAGTTTATGAGGAGAGAGCAGTAATGCCCCTTTAGCCATCTGGCCAGCAAGAATACAATGGGGTGTTTGATAACAGCCATTTTCGTGTCTGCAGGAGATGGCTGCAATAAAAAGAACAAACAAGCACATTTACAGGGGGCTGCAGTTGGATACTGAGCCAGACGAGGAACCATAAGAAATTTAATGTAAATCTCTGCGGCCCAATCACAGACAACTCCATTGCTCCCAAAGTCAAATGGAGCTTGATGCCTTCAGTTTTGCAAATGGATATTCCTACCCTTAATGAAAATGCCTGAAGAACCTTGAGGGTCTCTGCCACCATCATTTTCACTTACTAAGGTAATTCTTGGAAGATTTTTAACTTGGAAAAAACCACCAGAAGCCATGGAAAGAGCACCAAAGTAGCATGTATGATGGGACTGAGCACCCTGCACTTATTCCACGGTCCTATGTGTTTGATGGAAAGACTGAAGTGAATTTTGAATTAAAGACATAATCACCAAGTCAAAATAAAGCTATTGCAGTGCATAGGTGGGTTGTAACCAGCAGATCTAGAAAGGATCTGAGTCTTCAGCATGATAAGATCAGAAATTATGAAAAATATCTTTACTGTGAGGTTGGTGAGGTGCTGGCACTGGTTGCCCAGAGAGGTTGTGGACTCCCCATCCCTGGAAGTGTTCAAGGCCAGTCTGGATGGAGCTTGAAGCCACCTGGTCTAGTGGAAGGTGTCCCTGCCCATGGCAGGGGGTTAGAACTGGATGATCTTTAAGATCCCATCCAACCCAAATTATTCTGTGTTTCTATGAATACAGAGAAGGTCTTCAGCGCAGGGATGGAGCTGGAGTTGAAATTTCAGCTCTAACCTTTCTATCACTTTGTGTATTATGAATGTCACAATTGCTATCCAAGTCACGTTTCACAAAACCACTTTATTTCAAGACATACTGAACTGCTGTCTCCTTCCCTCAGCATGAAAATCACATAATATTATTTCATTCCTCTGCCTGTTTGTGCACCGGTCACACAAAAAGTTGTGAAACTACAACCAGGCTTTTCAGGCTTTTAAACACACAAATATAAACTGCTATTAAGGGTACATCACATTTCCTTGCTAGTGCCTGGCTTGTAAAATGTAATAGCTCTACAGTCTTTCCAACATTGAAAGTAAAGTTTTTCCCTTAAGCCCTAAAGGGAAGGAGAAATTTATTTCACCTAATTTCAGCTATCTAAAAATTAGGCATGTAATCTAAGATAGTCATCTATGTCTTAGCTGATGCAAGGAATGGAGCATCTTCAGAGCACACTTCATGCAATCGTAAACCGGGATGAGAATCCCCTCAGGGGGAAAAGGCCTAAACGGAGATGTTTTCATGTGCATTGGGTTACAAACCTCTGATTTCTCACTAGAGAGATCTGTGACACATTTATTTCCCCAGCCATGGGAACTTACTGGTGTTCTAGGCAATACAGGACATCCCACACAGCCTTCAGAAGGGTGTGATCTCCTCTGTGTCATGTTTGCCAGCCCATGTGTCACCATAGGTCACCTGAATGGCACCAGATGTCCATGTTTAGGGAACTGAATAATTCACCAATTTCCTGGTCAGTAGAACAGCTTTTCCTATTTCATTAACTGCATTAACACTATGCCCATTGTTTATACTGAGAATTCAGACACTTTGTTTGTTATCACTTACATGTGGAAACTAAACTGCAGTTATTTAATCTGGGAAATGAATCCTTCCCTCATGTGCCTAATGCACATGGATGGGTCTGGCTGTGGAAGTACATTTCACTTTTTGTTGACCAAAATGAGATCACAAAGAACTTAGACAGAAACTCACAATTTCTTCAAAGCTAAATTATAGCAGGTATAAATTTGAGTATAGGTGTTCATGGTTTTGATGTTCATGTTTGGAAGTAGAGGATCTTTAATGTCCCTTCCAACCCAAACCGTTCCGTCATTCTATGATTTTGGCTTCTTCAAGTAACAGGACAAAATACTAATGAGGACAGTGATCTAATAAATGATTCTGCTGTTCCAAAAGCAATATTTTCTTCGTTATAGCTGTTTAGTTCTCCATCAACAACTTCCAGCTGGTAATCTCATATCATTTCATTCATCGGCTTTGATGAAAATCTCCAAAAATGTTTCCATATAGAGGCAGCTTTATCATGAGCAGAATCTACCACAGGGTAGATGAGCAGGAGTCCAATATTTACATCTTCAGATGCCAACATTGTAAATCGTAGAAGCAACATAAAGAGTGGAATTGGGTATGCAACTGAGTGTAACATTATGGCACCAGCATAAATCAGAACATAAACATTATGAAACAAAATGCTGGTGCTTTGCTGCTTGAAATAAGTTGTGGGTTTCACTCAGCTTAGGCTTTAAACAGTCGGTGCAGCAGAAATGACAAGTGTAGAAAACAGAATAAAAAGGTGAATTGAAGCTCTAACTTATTTTCTTTTTTTTCTAAATATAATTTTCCAGGAACAGAACCTGGCTGCCTGTAAAGTAACTGGATCCCCTGACCCCAGAACGAATTACATTTAGTTCAAGTTATGGTTATGTGGGATGAATATTTGTGACTAAAAATGCTTGTCTTGGAACTGATGTTGGGTTAACCAAAAGAAATTACTAATTTTAAGGTCAACACAATCTTTCACTCTTTAAGGTCAACACAATCTTTCACTATTGGATAGAGTAATCTACTACTGAGTTTCAATTTTGACATACCAAGCTCACTAGTTTGATTTATCTCTTGCTTACAAACAGAAACATAATAGTTGGCCACTGACTTCTTGTGCATCATCATTCCAATATCTGCTGACCATTTGAAATTTAAACCCATAATTGAAGATTGGTTTTTTTCAGTCTCAGGCTGCTGGTTAACAGAATTTTTCAACTGCAGTAAATAGTAAATTTTATCATCTCTTCCAAATAAAAGTGCCGCTACAAATATTTATTTGCATCCTCCACAATAAGGTGCAGCTTAGAAACAACCAGTTACCAATACTTGTGTTAGTTTTGGGCTCCTCAGGGATAAGTTTCCTGTATTGAGGAACTATGTTTTTATCTCTGCTGCACAGAATTGTTCAGTTTGGACATATTCTGAGACATAAAATCCAGTGTCTCCTTCAGGACACGATTTGGGAAAGACATCAGCTCCTGAAAGTTTATGTTGTTAGACAGTCTTTCAGCCTGTTCTAGTCCTGATATCACTCACATTACTATATCTCAGGTTATCTCCTGCATCACTGTAATAGGTCTGTATTTCACAAAACAAAAAGTTTGATTTCTGTAGTGACTGATACCACTATTTATTGTTCATTTGTGAGATAACTCTTCTCCTTGAGCTTTAATGCTGTAATCAGAATGAGGGAATGCTTCTGGTTGAAAATATTATCTGCCAATAAATGCACTTTTAGGATGGCCCAAAAGGATAAGTTTAGCAGTGAGGTAATTTACAGAAGTGGCAATAAATGGAAAATGACAAAAACTAAAACATTTCAAATTTTGTCTGGAAACACAATTTGGTCAACTTTCCCAGGACTTAAGACATCATTAGATTGGGTAAGAACAAAAAAACACTGATAGACTCGGATGATCATGGTAACAACGTTTTTTTTATTGTGCATAACGAAAAAAGGAAATAATTGTCCAAACAATTTTCATCTGCTCTCCCCTTCACATTCTTCCAGTGGTCACCATAAGAAATCTCAGCACTAGGAGAACCTCAGCCCACTACTGGTGCACTGGATGGACCTGGTCTCTTGTTAATATCAACTCCCTTTTTGCAGAGTATTTTTAAAATCTCTAGAATATATATTTTGTCCACAGATACTCCAGACCTTTCACCAAGAGAGAACTCCTTCAACCACTTGAGTGGCTTGATTGAACACCAGATTTATCAGTCAGAAAATTCTTTCAAGGCAATTTGGTAGATTAGAGAAGTACCACTGTGCAGAGATGCCTGAATGGAGCAATTTGAGATCCAAATTAATGGGTTTTAATTAATGGCAGCTTAAATCTGAGAAAAATTGATCATTTGTTCATCATTTGCTCTTCCTTGACTTATTATCTTACATCATGTCTGCATTACATACTTAACTGATTCATTATTTGTCTTGGGGTGACCTTATGATGTGTATCGTTATTATCTTACATCATGTCTGCATTAAATACTTAACTGATTCATTATTTCATCAACACACTCAGTTCCAGCCATTACCAACAAATGTGGTCAGTTCCTGGAACAGATCTTTAAGTAGAACAGTTGGACATTTCCTAGTCTGTAAATCCCTTCAAAAATGGGCATCCCATGAGGGTTTCAAAAGGATGAGACCATCTAGCTCATTAGTTTAATAATTAGCATCTTATAAGTGACGTTCTGCAGCTCCCCAATATTCTAGAAGTACAGCTGATATAAAAATTTGTATTTTCCAGGCATTCATGTCACTTCTTTGACCAGTATCAAATAGGATGAGTGCAACTGGATGGTTTTGAGCCTGCATAAATTCATTGCAGATAGCAGGCATATTTTTTTATCTTAAATGAAAGGAATTTTGTGTGCAGATCACAGCATCTGAATTCGCTCCCCAGAAATGCTTTGAAGGTGGGCTGTTCATGCTGCACAACAGGAACTGCTCCTCAACAGACAGAAAATATTCATCCTTGAGGAACTCAGCATTGTATCATGAAAATTACATGAAATGACAAATGGAACTCTCAGTCCAGTAACAGAGAGAGCCAGGGAGAAACCCCACAGGAGGGAAGGAGGCACCTAACTTCACGTGTCTAAAGGAAGGTATGGTTGTGATCCAGCTGCCAAATGCAGGAATCTGGAGTCATCATATCCCACCTGGAGCTCTGTGTCCAGCTCTGGGGCTCCCAACACAAGAAGGACATGGCCCTGTGGGAACAAGTCCAGAGGAGGTTATGAAGACTCTCTGGGGGGGCCGGAGCACCTCTGATATGGACAGAGGCTGAGAGAGCTTGGGTTGTTCAGCCTGGAGAAGGCTCCAGGGAGAACTTAGAGCCCCTTCCAGTGCCTACAAGAGAGCTGGAGAGAGACTTTTTCTAAGAGTAAGTGCTGATAGGACAAGGGGCAATGACCTTAAGCTGACAGAGGGTAGATTTCGATTAGATATTAGAAAAAAAAATCTTTACTATAAGCATGGTGAGACCCTGGCACAGGCTGCCCAGAGAAGCTGTGGACTCCTCACCCCTGGAAGTGTTCAAGGCCAGGTTGGACAGTGCTTGGAGCAACCTGGTCTAGTGGAAAGTGTCCCTGCCCACAGCAGGGGGTTGGAATGAGATGATCTTGAAGGTGCCTTTTAATCCAAACCATTCTGTGAGTGTGATTCTATTTGAGTTGTAATAAAGTAGGCAAAACACCGATTTTGTGCTGGCAGACATCTCACAGGCCACGCAAGAGACAGAAGCCCTCCTGGAGCATCCAGTGGCCAAAAAGGGGATAATAAAGGCAACTCAACTGGCACTAGATGCCCACGGGAGTAACTGAGTCCTACATTTGCCATCTGAACTCTCTTTATAGGTAGTGGAGATCTGGAGCTGCCCCAGTTGCACATGGACAGGGGACACCACATTGATTTGGGGCTGGAAGTCAAAACACTGGACAAAGGGCAAGTCAGACTTCTCTGGAGAGTACCTTGCAACAGCCCAAACAGCACTAAACACTTATATTTCAACAATTGAAGCCTGCTCCTGGCTTTGATTTTACATTGCACGTAAGATACAAAGAGTTCTCCAATTCCTCAAAATAAATCTCTGCTAGAAACAGCAAATATTTCTTAAGCAAATGCTGGAAAACACCAGGCTCAGATGTTACCAGTGGATGTGGCAAAAAAATCCCCAACATTTGCCAAATGGGCAATTGTACACACAAACAAGCAGCACTTTGATCCTTTCCCATGTATGTCAGCTGCACCAAGACACAGGAACAGTCAGGGGCTCCTTTGCAAAAGAATTCCATAGTAAGTCATAGATGGCTATGTCCTCAAAGAACCTGCTGAGCACCTGAGGCAGCAAGTTCTACCTCTGAAGCATTTGGTTGTCGCGTTTTTGTTGTTTGGTAACATGTCGCGACCTTTCCAAAAGCGCCTCCAAGAAAGCCTCTTGGTGCAGCCAGCACACTTGCACACACACCCCAGATAGCTAGCTAAAACAGTCCGACGATGAATGAACAGGAAGAGTTTTCGCATAGGGTTTTACAGGAGGGATTTGATGCATCCGCACTCGTGCGAGGTTTCAGAGAAGTTCCGGGGCAAAGCAATGGGGGGTCCAGGGTAAGAGAACTAATCGAGAAACTCTGAGGACATATCAGGTAACAACGGTTGTGGCAGCCAACAGAGCCAACCAGGGGAGCAGAACTGGGGTACACTAACAGAACAGAACAAGGCATTCTGGGGAAGCTTTTCAGTCACCACAAGCTGGAAAGGAACCTAGGACTTGTCCCACCATAGGACTCCTTTCGTTCCTTGTCCATCAGGCCCACCGGCCTCCACATTTGGTGATGAGGTTTCTACAGAGATAGAATTTTAGATGCTCAAGCTGAAAACAACATAGACATTTTCAAAAAAAAAACCTGGTCTGGACCACTGCCAAGAGCTGCTCTAATCCCAACTCTAACTGTTTCATTTACTCCCATGATAAATAGGATGGTTTAATGGAAACATTGTACACAAAACTGTACTGCTCAGGTAATTACCTTGATTGAAACAAGTGTATTTACACTGAAAGCAAAATTCCCCTGGAGTTAAACCAAACCTCAACAAGAACGAGACCTCTGTGGAGATGTAGTCATATAAACAAGCTGCTGTGCTAATTATTTTCCAGTGGTTCTCTTAATGAGTCACTTGCTAGAGTCCACTGGTCACAAAGATGATTATTTTAATGATGATTCATAGAATTTGGGTACACATTGCAAACACCAAGGGCTGCACCAGTTGCTATGGCAGGAAAATGTGTGTGGTTTGTTTCATAAATAGCAGAGTAAATAATTGCATGACAGCTTGTTCCTCCTCCAGAGGGTCTCCCAGTGTTGGAAATGGTCTGCAGGGAGCTCACCACATTCAACATTTCCACGCCCTGCTTTTTGCTGAGCTTGTGGGTTAAACCCTTAAACACTTATTTTTACATGCAAAGCTCATTTTTCAGCTTTTTTTTCCCCAGCACTGGAGACTTGGAGTTTAATTCTGGTCTCTGTTACCTTGGTGCAAATCAGGAGTAAATTTGTTTTTTTCAGGATAGCATTATTACCAGACTCTCCAGCTACAGAAAACATCAGACAAAAAGCAAACCCTCTCTCTTTACACAGGGAAATAAGGAACAAGATGGTATTTAAGACAGGTAAAAAATACTCAGTTTTAGCAGGGTTGGGTTTAGTTCTGCCCCCCCTTAAAAAGCACATATGTATTCTAGAAAAATCTGAGTAATTTTGGCCTGGGTGTTTTCTAAATCTAAAGTTTGGATGTATTTTTAAACTGAAAGTACTGAAATAAGACCATGATCCCTTCAGCACCAGGAAGGAAACAGCACACTATGAAAAATAATTTTTAAAATTATATGAGAAGTTGAATTCCTGGTAGTTGCCCCTCCTGAGCACCCGAAATTAGCAGCAAGCAAAGGAATAAAAAAGTCACATATAGAGCTGAAAATCTATTTTAAAGAGGATGATGATAAAGGGGAAAAGCAACAATGTGGGTCAATCTGAGGGAGGTGGGTTTTCTCATCACCAGGGATTGATAAACCTGCCAAGGAAGGTAGCTTTGCTTAACAGTTCACTTCACTGAGGCTCTTAAGCATCTGCTTTATCTGAAGGGTCTTTATTCTAAATAAATGATACTTCTCCATACAGCAGCTATTTGCTCACAGATTGCAATTCTCATTGCCCCAAAAGAAGCAGAACAGTGAGGCTGAAAGCTAAATCAGCCTTGATGCAGCCATAATTGGTACTAAGGAACTGCAGAGGGGAAAGCCTTTCTGGGGGGAAGATACCGGTGATGCCAGCCCCCTTCACGTGATGGGTTGGAGCCCAGAACCAGAAATAAAGGATCACTGAATGGGAGAAGGGAGAGTAAAAATCCCTCCCTGGGAAAGAAATGTTATGGCAACGTCTTAAATCCTTGAGGTGGGTCCCCTGAGCTATACAAGCTTTTAACCGGTTGTTAAATCTCTGTATAGTTCATGTTCACAGACCATTAATCATCCTGCAATTAGTGGAGTGCAGCTGAGTTTGTCTCCTGCCTGTCCCGTGCCCAGCTCCTCAGGAAGGACAGTTCTGCTGTGGGAAGCTCAGCCCCTGGGCAGCTGTGCTGGTTTGGGCTGGGGTAGGGTTAATTTTTTTCACAGTAGATAGTACGGAGCTGTGTTACGGATTTTTAACGAAGACAGTGCTCATAAGACAGAGGTGTTTTTGTTATTGAGCAGAGCTTACAGAGTCAAGGCCTTTTCTGCTCCTCACCCCACCAGTGAGTGGACTGGGGGTGCACAAGGAGTTGGGAGGGGACACAGCCAGGACAGTTGACCCTGACTGACCCAAGGGTTATTCCAGACCACACTGCACCATGCTTGGCTATAAATCTGGGAGAGAGGAAGGAAGGGAGTCACGTTTGGAATGACAGCATTTGTCTTACAAAGTCACTATTACATGTGATGGAGCCCGGCTTTGCTGGGGATGGCTGAGCACCTGCCAGCCCACAGGAAGCAGTGAATTAATTCCTTGGTTTTCTTTGCTTGCATTTGCTTTCGCTTTACCTATTAGACTGCCTTTGTGTCAACCCATGAGTTTTCTCACTTTTATTCATCCAATTCTTTTCCCCATCCCTCCAGCAGGGAATGAGCGAGTAGCTGTGTGGGGCTGCGTTGCTGCCTGGGGTTAATCTACAGCAGCCCTTTTTGGCACCCAGATTGGGACTTGGAGGGTTCCAGATAGCAACAGACCTGATTGGCATATGCTGGATCGAGCTGTTATTGCTGTTTAGCTGTTAATTGACAGCTCATGTGCTTGTCATGGGACTCGTTTGCCTGACTGTCTATTCGAGCCCAGTGTTTGTTAGTGGCTGCTCTTTTCTTCCACTGCTCACTGTGGTGCTGCTCTGCTCCTCATCTGACTGTGCTGGGAATGCTCTGATAACACCATCAGGGATGTGTCTGCCCTGGCAGATGGTCAGGGAGCCACTGCTGTCTCTGTGCTGCTTTACTGGACATTCTGGAACTCCAGCACGAACTTGAGTTGAAGGGGCAGTGACCTGTGGATGAGTCCACATGGGAGCAGAACACCCTGAAATGTCTGTGGCCATGAATCAGTCCAGCCAGAGCAGGTAAATCTCGACGTGGCTGTGGCTATGTCTGTGCTGCAGGTGTCTATCTGAAGGGTTTGAGGCCCCAGGCTAAGTCCATCCTCCATCACGGAGACCTTGAATCATTAGTGGCTGTGCACAAGGTCAGGCTGGAGACAGAGCAGAAAGAAATTAAAAACAGGAAAAAAAAAGTCTTGGTATCCCTGTGCTATGAGATGATCATGTAAAAAAGAAAATGCAATTGGAGTCTGCATCATTTTCCCAAACACTGATGATTAAAAGGTTGAACCTCACAGGTTTTGGAGATATTTTTGGAGCACACATGAAAATTCAGGACAAGTCCTCTACCAGGGTTTGCACTGAACTTGGCAGTGAGCTCTGCATGGGTAAGACATAAACAGTTTTCAGACTTGCCACTGCTTTTGCATCCTAACAGATGCTGAGGACAAAATGTGTGAAATTGACAGTTCCAGAATCTGGGAAAGAGACCACACTGCAACAATAATGATGAAAGGAAAGAACCATCTGCTGCTATGGCTTGAGCTGCAAAAACGTTTTCACAGCTCTAAAGGGGAGGAGGGGGAGGCAGAGCTCTGGGAGGAACCCAAAACACCACAGTGAGAACCTACACAGATGAGGAGAGAGGCAGAAAAGGCTGCAGATGTGGCAGTGCTTCCTTTGGCATCCACTGAGACATCACTGTAAGGAATTAAAAAATGTCAGAAACTTTCTGCAATCCCAAAAAGGAAACAGCAGCAGCTTTTCAGCCTGATCCAAACATGGTCTCCCCACCAGCTGAGCCAACAAGAGCCAATACAGAGACACCATTCAGATGGTGCACAGCACATGGTTGAGACCCAGAGCCTCCCATTGGGCAGAAGGAGCCAAAGTGAAGCTCCAGCTGGTAATTGAAGAACACAGAGATGCTGAAGACCCTGCTCTTTGCATCTCTGAGCTCTTTAGCAGCCTGTCAGAGCCCAAAAGACCCAAGGAAAAGCAGGGAGCAGCAGCCACAAGAAGGTGAAGACAGCTGCCACAAAACAGCTGTTGAGTTCAGCATCTCCACAGATTTTCAGACAGCAGCAGCTACTCATAAAAGTGAAAGCTGGTTCTTTCTCAACACCAGACTAGAAGGAGACCTGTTGTGATGAAGAGGTACTCGGCCAAGGAAGAATTTAGCTTTGTAGCAAACACACAAACAGCCATGCAAAGTTCGTATTTGCTTAGTTCTGTTGTTGATCAGAGTGGTACAAGGTGTGTGATTTCTGGAAATAATAACAGGATAACAACATTTTTATAAAAATATAAATTTTTAACCTGTCTCTGAGATCTCATGGAAATACTCTAACCATTGCCCTGAGTTAGAAAATAATTATTCAAACTTTGTGGTCACCAAGCTTTGCTTCAGTATGTTCTGAGATAAATGACCACAAAGAGGATAGCGAAAAGAATCCCCACCTTCTTCATCTTCATGAACAATTCATAGAATTTTTAAGATTGGAAAATACCTCTGAGATCATCATCAAGTCCAACTGTCAACCCAGCACCCCACCACGTACCCCCTTGAGCTGTGTCCTCAAGTCCCCCATACACACAGTTTTTGAACACTTCCAGGGATGGTGACTCCACTGCTTCCCTGGGCAGCCTGTTCCAGTTCTTTACAACTCTTTCTGGGAAGAAATTTTTCATTGTATCCAACCTAAATCTCCTCTGCTGCAACTTGAGGCCATTTCCTCTTGTTCTGTCCCGTTTTTAGATGTGGAGTAGAAATTATCCACACGCCCATTTTCAGAAATGAAACAGAAAAAAAATCTGAGATGTCTTGATAATTTAAAGTCCCCAAAGTTAAGCAGAACTTCTGCAGGGTATTCAGAATCCAAAACTTTGAGTTGGGTGCTAAGAGTAGATGAAATTAGTTGTCTTCTCGAGGTGTCTTTATTTCCACCAAATCTATAGGGACACCAGACAGCTGACTCAGAAAAGGCTCTTAGCTTTTAGGCAGCTAAAATTGGATGGTATAATCACCTAACACACTCCCCAGCCATTTAATATATCTAGTCCTGCTGACAGCTGGGTCTGCTCTAAAGCACCACAGAAAAATGATACCGCAGATCCTTGAAGAAAATAATGTCCCAGATAGTGATGGAAAGGAACACCATCTGTAACTCTGAATCTCAATTTTGTTCTCATTAGATCTTCATTATATCAGCCATCATTGTTGTGCAGAGACCTGAATCTATCCCCTCTATATTCACCTGCAAGCTATTTCCTTTAATTGCTGTGCACACAGAAAATCAAATGCATTCTAACAACGCTGATTCATTGGCTCAGCTGTTAAATGAAATTTGTGCATCTCTCTATACAGTTTATTTATCTATTTCCCATCCCTACACCATCTGAATGCTTCCCAATCTTTACTGAAGTTAACCTTGCAAATATTTTCCCTCCTCCATAGGGCAGATGTGGAAGAATAGCCAAAACCTATTCCCCACAGCATTCTCTTCAAATGTTTAACTTCCACTGAAAACACGAGTTTACGGACCAAAATCCTAAGGATATAAAAACCAGCATGGACTAGCATCTGCCATACCAAGAGATGAACTCTTGGCATAAAAATGTCTCATGGGAGAGCTCTGAAGTCAAATTAATAAATCGGAAATTTAGTCTGAATTGGACTTTGCCTAACTTATCTGCTTATGTGACTGCCCTTTTGTAACTAGATCAAACTCTTTGCTTCATTAGAGGAGTGGAAAGAATATAATGAACCTCTAATTGTGCTGCTGGGGAAAGAAAAAATATGTAAAAATTCCAAATCAGATATTGTTGGTAGTCACTGCTGAATACATGTTGATTTTCTGGCACGTAGGAGAGCATTTTGCCAGGATCAGGCAGTGAATTGTGCAAATCTTAGCAAGAGACTTTATGGTACACAGTGTGGCAATAACATCTTGTCCTTATGTAGGATTATTTGTCAGATGAATTTGAAGAGCCCCTGGATAGCCCTGGTAGTATTACTTTTTTTTTTCTTCTTTCAGAAATGTCTTCCATGTTTGTCAGCTTCACTGTTCTCCTCAACACATCCTATTTTTGGGCTGCCTCAGCCATAAAGTACAGTAATGTAGCATTGCATTTCCATGTTAAATTAGAGCAAGTCAGTAACACAGATTCCCAGAATTCAACATCCAGCCATCAGTTTTTCCCATCCTCCCCACAAAATCAGAGAATCCTAGAATATCCTGAGTTGGAAGAAACCCACAAGGATCATCAGAATCCAGCTCCTATCACAGGTTTGGCTTAACATGAGACTTTAAATGACTGGTAATCCCCACAGTGGATTTCTGGGGGTTGATTCTTGTTTACCATCTCATGTCTGAAATTTTTACATATTTAGGGTTTGGGCTGCTTGTGAGCAACTCTCTAAATCAGAAGTTTCGTGGTGTGTTGTGTGCGCAGAGGAACCAGCAGAGCATTGTTTATGCAGGTCTGATTACGAGTTGTGAGGGCTGGGCTCTTCTGATAGACTCCACTTTAGGAGGGACAGTCATGGAATCTCTCTGCTCCATCTAAAAGCTCAATAACATCTCTATTCTTCCACCTATATTAATAAAAATAACAGGGGATTAATATCTTTCAGACCTCAGTCATTCCGTCAACTGTGATACAGACACAGAAGTTACCTGGGTGAGCAAACAGCACAGAGCACACAGAGGAAATGTGATCCCAAAATCTTTTCTTTTTGGGCTTTGCCATCTAAAATGAATCTCTCACAACTGCAGAGATCAGTGATTCTGTGAGTTTTGAATCAAATTACATTGAGTTTTATAGTTAGTTTTGATTCCAGAATCTTTCTGGGGTGAAAATGTGAAGTGAATCTGAGAACTTCAGAAGTAGCTGTAAGTGTATGACTGTGTAGCTTTTTGAAGATATATGTCCTTAAAGATGTGCTAATAGTTCAAAACAGCACAGCCTCTTGCTTTGATGTGCAAAACATTCAGGTTGACAAGGAGAGGGAGCTGCATGTACCTGTAAACATATTTTAAAATGGCTTAAATTGAGCTTATTCAAGGTAGGTGCAGTGTTGAACAAATTTCCCAAAGTTTTTTCAATCAGACCACTAAAAGCATGGTACAAATGCACCAGATGGTGGAGAAACTGTAGAAAACAAAATTATTGAGCTTCCATCCCAGCTGGAGGGAACTAGACACAATTAGCAGAAAGCAGGATGATTTTCAAGAAGCACAAGATGAAAAAAAAAAAGAGTGTTCAGGGTTGGCTGTAGAAGTGGTTGAGTTCTCTGTTCCTCCACATTTTAGCACTGAAGTATTCCTAGTCAAAACCAACTGGGATATGAAGGTGACAGGGAGTTCTTCTGCTGACCTTTGCATAACAAAATAAAGTAAAAGGAAATCTGATGTAGGCAAAGGAAAGATAAAATGTAAGAGGAAATAAAAGCTTTCTCAGACAATGAACCACTTGCCACAGTGGAACAGGCTGTCACAAGGCACCACTAAAATAAGAACTACTCAGATGCAAACCCCATTGAAATTCATTTTTCATGGACAAGGAAAACAGCCAAAATTTTGAGATGAAAACCAAAATTCTGAAAAAGAACTTTAGCCTAAGTAAAAGCCTTCGGGCTTCAAGTCTTAAACTAGACTCCAGCTACTGAGAGAAAACTCTGTGCCTGACCACAGTAATCTTGTAATCAACATCTAACATGGATTTGTACACCTCCTTTGCAGTCAGGTTAACTGGAGACAAACAATACTCTTACTAGATCCTCAATCTGATCCAGAGTGACAATTAAAAATCATCCTCATCAGAGAAATCTATGACCTCCTAACTGACTCAAAATCCCAAATCAGAGAAGGATTATGGAACCAAGGCATAAACCACACTATGACTGACATATTGAGCTTTCATATTGAGTCTCACACTTTTTCTTTTCCCTGAAATATCTTAACATTAATTAAAGCCTTTTCTCTTTTTATCTTTCTGCCACAAAGCATGATCTTTTCCGATTTGCCTTGACATGATGCTGTCAGCAAAAAGCAAAAAGAAAAGGATTTCCTTACAGGAAGTGTCAGCAGAATTATACATCTGTCAGGGGAATAAAAGGAATACAGAGGAAAGTCTTGGCAGGGTAGAGGGAACAGCCACCTCTGCTGTCCCTGATGTCCATGCTCCCTGCAAGTGCCACTCTCTCTTATCTCTGTTGGTGACAGATGAAGTCAAACACATTCTCCAATGATGTGCAGAGTCACATGGGCTGAATCCTACCAGGAACAGTTCAGTTACTCTGGCTGCTGAATTGTCCTTCTCTGTATAACAAAAAGAATGTGGACACCATAGAAATGAGTGAGCTGCACTGCAGCCTGCAAAACCCTCTAAAAAAATTAACTCCTTGTTAAATCAAACAAATAATCACAGAACCATAGAACATTTTGGGTTGACATAGACCTTGCAGATCACTGAGTTCCAAATCCCTGCCATGGGCAGGGACACCTTCCACTATCCCAGGTTGCTCCAAGACCTATCCAATCCAGCCTTGAACACTTCCAGGGGTGGGGCATCCCTTCTCTGGGCAAACTGTGCCAGGGCCTCACCACCGTCACAGAGAAGAATTTCTTGAAATTATCTCCAAGTCATTTATGGGACTGTTTACATTCTCTACCTACAATGTAAATGCCTGCATACAACATCATTCTTGTGACTCTTCAGACTTCTAAAAATTCAGATTAAAAATCTCTTCCTTCCACCACTTGTTAAGCAATTATATCATTTCAACAATATCTCGTTCACATTTATCTTAATTTGTGGTTGAATAAGCACTTAGTGAAATACAGCCTCTTTTCAACACTTTCACCTCCTTCTTTCATTTGTGACTATGCTTGCTCAAAGGAGCCCTCACTAAGTTTTTAGAGCTATTTGTGCCTCCAGATTTGGCCTCAGCAGTTTCTAAAATTTACCATTCATTTTCAATCTGCTTTCCCTGCTTAGTAAGTTAACAAGTGTTCCCACCTCCCTCACTCTTTACCTTTCTAGATTTTATTCATGGTGCTTTTTTATTCAGTGAAGGTCATGCTTCCATGCTGGTCTTTATTTACTGGTGGCAGCAGCAGTGTTCCCTCGGCTAAAATTGCCCCTGTGCAAGGGCCAGATCCTCTCCTTTGTCAAGCTGGATTTTTGAGATTTCTCACCAAGCCTACACACTTGAAAATACCCGTGCCCCCAAACATGGAAGGTGATGCCTTGAGAGGCCTACTAGAAATAGAGATTAGACAGGAGTAAGGGAATAAGGGAGGTATTTCTTTGAAAGGTCTTCAAAGGTACACCCTGGGGAGCCCAGAAGCTACTGCCAAAAATGGACCCCAAGATGGACAACAGGTCACAGGTTCTTCACACTTTTCTAAGTCCGGTTCATTTGCATATCAGGCTTCATTCTCCAGTTAAACCTTCAGTTAATGATGCCGTTTCCCCAAGCCTGCCCTCCTTTTAGAGGCTTTGCTTTACACATTTTGGGCCTAGGACGGTCTGAGTGCCCTTGCAGAGCAGGCCTGGAGAGGCTTTATGATGTCTACCTAGCATGAGAGAGCAGAAGTCAACAGGCTACAAGAAACTTCAGAGTTACACACTAGGCAGTACAGGATTTCAAAAATATGAAAGTTAAAACCTAAGGCATCA
>NW_008246063.1:2423518-2424391 GCF_000691975.1 Corvus brachyrhynchos
GTCTAAGTGGCTCTGCAGCAAATTCACTAACAAATTCCTCTGGGACTGCAGGGGGTCTGGTCTGCTCCCCAGCCCTGTGTGCCAGCTCAGGGGGCTGCTCGTCCTCCAGATAACCCATCTGACTGTTGGAGGAGATGGAGGAAAAGAAAGAATTCCGTAGCTCAGCCTTTTCCTTGTCCATTGTGACCATATTCCCCTCACCCCAGCACCAGCTAAAGAAGGGCGATATTCCTTGGCACTCCTGTGTTCCTAATCTTTTTAAACAAAGACTTTTAATTGTCTTTTACAGTGGTGGCCAGATTAAATTCAAACAGATTTTCTGCCTTCCTGATGATCTTTCTACCTGAGGCCGGGGCCAAGGGTTTGGGCACATGGCGGGCTGGGTGGGATAAGCACTTTGGAACGGCACAGGGCTTCTCTGGGCATGTTTAGGGGAGGAATATAAGGTGGGACAAGAGAGAGGTGCAGGTCGTGGGGAGAGGAACAAGACTAGGCAAAGTTGAGGGGCAAAGGCCTAACAAAGGCCTTTGTGACCAGGGGCGGCTCCATGGAAATCGCCAGGCCTCTGGGACAAGGGACGGCCGTGCCCACCAGGCCTTTGTGACCCGCGGTGGCATCGTGCCCAGAGGCCATTGTGACGTGGGTCCGTGTCGTGACCCTCAGGGCTCCAAGTCCCTGCAGCGGTCACTCCCAGGAGAGCAGCTCTCTGAGGAGGCAGCAGCTTCTCAGGAGGCAGCAACTTCTCAGGAGGCAGCAGCTCCCCTGGGGGCTTGTGGCCAGCGTTTGGCAAAGCACCCTCAAGATGTCAAATCAGCAGCAGGCGAATGCTCACAGGCACCCCTGTGAGGGGCAGGCGCGGCGGGACAAGAGGCG
>NW_008246063.1:2424657-2425706 GCF_000691975.1 Corvus brachyrhynchos
AGCGGGGGGCACCCCGCCCCGACCGCGCTCCCTGGGCCAGCACCTGCCTCGGGGCCAGGGCCGGGCTTGCCGGCACGTGGGGGACACCGTGCCCGCACAGCCGCCTCCATCCTGCGCCTCCCCCTGCTTCCCACAGGTGACCCACAGGCAGCCACAGGAGGCAGCGCAGGTCACCTGGACCACCGTCACGCCCATCCCTGGGTCTTTCCCCAGAGGCATAGCACGTGCGGTGGGCCCTGTGGCCAGTGGCCTCCAAGAGCTTGTGCCACCTTTGCCAAGGGGCACTCTGGCTGCTGGCAGTGCCTGGGAACAACCTTCCTTGGCAAGGAGAAGAGAAGGGCTCTGGCACGGGTCAGCGGCAAGGCAGGACCAATGCCTGCCACCCGTGCAACCCGCACATGCTGTGCCACTCCTCACTGAGACCCAGCTGGCTTGGAAGCATCTGGGGCACTCTGAGACAGAGGAGCTCATCAAGGTGCAGGAGGGGCATGGTGGCAACACCTGCAGTGACCTGTTTAGAGACCTCGCCCCGTATCTGCGTGAGAACGGGTCCGTCAGGTCCACCTCAAGCACTCCCAAGTGGTTGAGTGCCCGCCAAGGGGCGCAGGGAACGCGTCGGCCGGCCGAGCAAACTGCGCGGCGCAAGCAGCTCTGCCCAGAGGATGAGGATGCTTTGATGCATCTTCTGCGGGAAAAGATAGAGCAGCTGGAGGAGCTGGAAGACAAAGTGTATGAGGAGAGGTTTAGAGCTATCTTCTCCTCCCTGGACAACAAAGAAAGCCGCACGACGTCCAGCTGCGTCCGCAGGGATCCATCGAGTCCCACCCTGGAGCCAGCTGCAGGTCCCTCAGTGCCGCACGGCACTTGCAGAGGGACCAAAGATGCCGCAAGAGAGACAGAAAGCTCCTCAGAGCTTGTGTCTCTTGACCAGTTGTTGGCCGACCTGTGCCCCGTCTCCGATGACTCGCTGTCCTGCGACGCTCTCATCAGGGAGCTGTGGGAGGAAGAACAGCTCCCTGACAGAGAAGCGGCAGGAGAGAGGGACCAGC
>NW_008246063.1:2427242-2445628 GCF_000691975.1 Corvus brachyrhynchos
ATCCCCCTGCAGAGCCTTCCTACCCTGCAGGGCATCGACACCCCCACCCACCTTGGTGTGGTCACAAATTTACTACTGAGGGTGATGCTTGAAAGACCACCTAAAAACAGAGACTAGACAAGAATAAGGGAATAAAGGTAGGTACTTATTTGAAAAGCCTTCAAAGGTACACCCTGGGGAGCCCAGAGGCTACTGCCAAAAATGGACCCCAAGATGGACAACAGGTCACAGGTTCTTCACACTTTTCTAAGTCCGGTTCATTTGCATATCAGGCTTCATTCTCCAATTAAACCTTCAGTTAATGATGCCGTTTCCCCAAGCTTGCCCCCCTTTTAGAG
This sequence comes from Corvus brachyrhynchos, assembly GCF_000691975.1. Lineage (NCBI taxonomy): Eukaryota > Metazoa > Chordata > Aves > Passeriformes > Corvidae > Corvus > Corvus brachyrhynchos. Next base: position 2,427,581 of record NW_008246063.1, read on the forward strand.
GCTTTGCTTTACACATTTTGGGCCTAGGACGGTCTGAGTGCCCTTGCAGAGCAGGCCTGGAGAGGCTTTATGATGTCTACCTAGCATGAGAGAGCAGAAGTCAACAGGCTACAAGAAACTTCAGAGTTACACACTAGGCAGTACAGGATTTCAAAAATATGAAAGTTAAAACCTAAGGCATCAATGGAACTTAAATTTTGTTCAACATGAAATTAGATCATCATTCTTCCAGCAAAGTTGAAGAAAAATAATAGTGGCTGCTTCTGCTTTTGTGATGGTCTGGTTTCCCGACAGAAGACACAACCAGAAATTGTATTTTCAAGTAAGATGTTTGTATGGTGGGGAGGTAAGGAATGCCTTCATTGAACTCTAGAAAATTCACTCATATGACTAAAAGTGTTTTCTCACTTGTTCATAGAATCAAAATTGTTTTGGTTGGAAGGGATTTTAAAAGCCATCTCATTCCAGTCCTCTGTGCCATGGGCAAGGACACCTTCCACTATCCCAGGTTGCTCCAAGTGCTGTCCAACCTGGCTTTGAACATTTCCAGGGATGGGGTAGCCACAGCTTCTCTGGCATAGAACCCTGCTGGGTTGCTACACGGCATCTCCAAGGGCAATGACATCTATATTTAGGCAGCAGAGTTACAACCAGGTAACTGAGAACATGAAATCATCCTTGCTAGCAGCACATCCTCTTGTAGTGGTCAGTTGTCTGATCACAGAACACAAGCAGACATAACTTCAACATAATATTTTTGGGCAGTGGAATGAGCACAGCTTGCTGCGGTCCTGCAGTCTTTTAATGTCACTTCTACTATTTTCTGGGACACAGTTCTGGCAGTAGATGCTGAGCACAGAGGCAGAACAGGAAAAAAATATATATCTGCCCTGTAAAGGCTTAAATTCTCACTAGAGGCATGACATTTTTACAAGAAATCCAGTCATAAAGCCAAACCATGTGTTGGTTCTGTGTTTATCAGCTTTCATCCCCTCTTTCTTTTTAAACAGCTTCAGGCTGATTTATCAGCACCTCTGTCAGCGTTTTGTTCCAAATTGCCCTTTCCACCTCCGCGGACTACAGAGGAAAACTCACCTCCTAAGGCTAAAGCTAACCTTTGCCAAGTAAAACTGGTTATAAAGCAAAAAAGCCATGATAGGGATAAGTTAATATATTTTTAATTCATCTCTGGCCACCTCAGTTAGCTGCTCTCATAGCCTGTATATAAAGGGAGCTCCATCACTGGCAGAATTCTTGCTGCTGTACGGAGATAACAGATACTGGTTATTTCTTGATTCTTTGCATTGTTCTTTCTGATAACTTCCATATAGCAAATTCAGAAACACTAAAAGCAAGTCTCTGCTTCTGCAAAGGGTTCAAAGTGTTTTAGGCTGATCAGATATTCATGAGAGCAGTGCCAGACTGGTTTATGCTCCTCCAAATCATTTGAACTCAATTTGCAGAGCGTGGATGTGTGAGAGAGAAAAGATTAGTCCAATCTTGCACCATTAGTAGCACGAAAGATCTGAGAGAGCTGCGTGTTGGGTGATGATTTGTCTCAGTTTTGAAATACCTGTGTGTTAGGGTTCCTCCAAGGTGGTGCAAGGAGATGAGCCAAAGATTAGGGAGGAACACAAAAGTCAGAGGGGAATAGGGGAAGCCCCTTGCTGAACATCCCTCCTTCTCCACTGATACAGAATTCACATCATCTGGAAACGTGTTTAATGCAAACTGGCCTGTTCTTGATCTCTGATGCAGAGGGGAAATTTCAATAGAAACCAATTCTTCACAGGCTTTAAACTTGAAACCAGAAGCATCAAAATGCAAAGAAAGTTTAGGAGACATTTCCTTGGCATGGGAATTTAATCTTCAACCTGTCATGATCTCAGAAATCATATCAGGGCATTATTAACAGCCAGCAAGAAATAAGTTTCCTAGTACTGATTAACAGTGTGATTTCCACACTATGTAAGATAAAAAAATCGTAAGATCAATCTTCATGTACTACAGCTGCTAAATGGCTTAATGATAAATATTCAGTATTGGAAAGAAAATTTCCTCCTAGGAATGACATGGAAAATGATCAGTGAGATAACCAGCCAGCACCATAAGTGCGGCAGCAGCCAGGACAGGTCACTGATTTGATGGACTATGACAGCCATACTCAGAACTGTACAAAAATCATCTTGGATCCACCTTTCTCTGCAGGAAATTCCAGCCCTGGCAACATCCTACCCTTGATTTATATGAAATGCACTGCTTCTCAAACTCTGCTTCTTCAAGCACTATTTATAGCATTTGATTTAAGGAGACAGGGAGTGAAGGGAGAAGGGAAAGGTAGGAAAGCTATTTGCAAATGAGTCATTCCCTAGGAACGCTTTGACAGGCTGTCAGCACAGATCTGATAAAGACATCCAGTTAAAATACTCTACTGTGGTTCCAGGTGAAGGAAGATTGACATTCTGGCGGTGTGGACAAGGCAAACTCCACCCGGGAAATGTTTAATCTCTGTAGGAAGCTTTCAGATAGCCTGAATGATTCCAAAGCCATTCTGCCTTTTAGCAAATAATGAACATGCACAAGAGGTAAGTTAAAAAGAAGAAAACAAAAAAAGAAAAGAAAAACCTACTTGGAATAATAATCTTCCCCACTAGCATGTCATGTCAGGCATAAGTAGTAACGAAGTGTTTCTTCCAGTACTGCTCTTCAGTCTCCACAGCATAAGCTGTCCAATCATTAAATATTCCCATCAGAAGAAGTCCAACACTTCCCACAGAAACCTCCTGATACAGAGCCTACATTGTCCTCTGCTTTACTCCTAATGGTTATTCATGATGATCCCTTGTTTCTTCCCTGACTTAACTATTTACAGATATTTGCAGTGTCATTGCATTCTTCCTTAGCTGGCATTTAAACCACTCCAGAAAAACTCACCAATTATTCCAGATGTGTCTCCTTGCACATACCAATAAAAAAACCACTCTGACAACAATGGTTTTGTCATCTGCCCAGGCCTGTTGCGTTTGTGCCTCATTTTCCCCAAACTTCAGCAATGTGCTTAATACAGAGTTATTATAGACCAAACTGGATTCCTGTACCCCTGTAAACTTGGCAAATGGACTAAAAATGTGTCCTGGCAATGTTTAACTCACTGGTGCAGGTGTGTTTCCTGTCCCACCCTGGTGCCCTTGGTGACTCAAGGGACCAACACTCCCACATCTATGTGCTCTTCAGGGACATGTCCATGTCTTATTTCAGGGTGTGCTTTGACCTCTGGAACAGCCAGTTCACCTTCTAAGTCCTCTGAAAATCACAGATTTGTAGAATGATTTGGCTCCTTAAAAGATCATCCAGTTCCAAGCCCCTCCCATGGGCAGGGACAAATTCCACTAGGCTGCTCCAAGCCCCGTTCAACCTGGCCTTGGACGATTCCAGGGACGGGACAACGGTTCCCAAGCCTCACCACCCTCACAGTGAAGAATTTCTTCCTAATATCTGATCTAAACCTGCCCTCTACCTGTTTAAATCCTTTCCCCTTGTCCTGTCTCTTCACATTTTTGTGAGAAGTCCCCTCTCCAGCCTTCCAGTAAGTCCTCTTTAGGCCCTGGAAGGTGCTGTATGTTCTCCCTGAAGCCTTCATTTCTCCAGTCTGAGGAAGAAATTTAAACATTGAAGCACAGCTTCTGGTAAAGTGCCGAGTAGCCAATTTTCTTCCTAAAACTCTCCTTGTTCTAAACAAACATATGGAGAACAGATTTAACCAGGTCCCTTTTTTTCTTTTTCAGTGAAAACACACTAAAAGGACAAGGACAAGCTTTCTGAAAGGAAGCAGGTGTTAAACTTTAGGTCTAGAAGTTTCTGTGCACACTGACTCTGTATAAACCCCCTAGGAAGAGACTGGATCTCACCTTTTTGTCAGAACTGAAGGACCCAAATTCAGAAAAAAGCCTTGCACAAAGCCTGCACTCCTCAGCATCTCTGCAGAGGTTATCTGAAGTTTTCCTACTCCAATTTCTGGTGCTTTAAAGCAACTGTTTTAAGGAAATGCCAGAGTGCCAGGGATAATAAAAGATCTGTCACAGAATGAAATAACCTGCAGTGGCCACACCACTGGCGTTGATGTATTACAAGCCCAGGGCACATCTCACTGCCGCACATGGCTGTCCTGGACACCCTGCAGCATCTCAAGCAGCCCTGGACACCCTTATTCACATCCCACATTGCTGAAGGTGAAACATACAGTCAGGCTTTGCCTCACCTCAAGGATACTCAATTATGCACAGTGGCATTTTAGCAGCTCACAGGAGGCACAGAGATTTTCCAAATCAACAGAGGAATGATGATTTATAGTACCAAAATTGCAACAAACTTCAGACCACCACATTGTTAACGAGTGTATAATATACACTTATGCAGGACACATAAAAGGAATTCAGCAGGCCTCCCTTGACTCTGCTGAATGGCTCAGCAACCTTGAGTTGCGTTTACAATCTGTCACTGCCTTTCAAAATGCCATACACAAGAGGAGGACAGAGCCTGGGGAATTGAAGTGCCTGGAGAGGAGAAAAACAAACAAACCAACAAACCAGCCAAATCTGATCACATTTCAGCCTTTGTTGTTGTTGAATAATTAATTTTAATTCTCCACACTTGAGTTGGCCTAACTTAAAGGGAAATGGTCATAATGTGAAATTACTCTCAGGCTACGTGAAATGGTTTGATGGATACAGAAATGCCAAGTGAAAAAATAGATTGTATGCTTTAGCCTGCTTTCCTCGATAGGCCCAACAAAATGAATTAAAAGTAGTGCCAGACTGCAGTTACACTTAACCACACACTGCTTAGGATTCAAATTATAATTGGATGCATTACCCTCCTTATAAATTTCCTGCATTGTTCTTTTCCATTGGCCTCATTCCTCTATTTTTTTTCTACTAACCCTGCTAAAAAAAAACCAAAAATCACACGGAAAAAAAGGAAGATGCTAAATCCTGTAGACAATTTAGATCTCATGCCCAGCATTTCCTGAGCTCTATTGAAGCTGTGTAGAAAGACGTGTACAGAGATTTGTGATACCTACTATGGGCCAGATGACAGGTCCCACCTCACTTCCTGGAAAAGATTCTGGAAATTTGTGATAATAACTAAAACTCCCCATGGACAGAGAGAGACTCTTTGGCATTTGTAGGAGTTTATGTTGCTCTGTGTCCCCATCCACACACAGATTCTGGTTTCCATCTGCATGAAATCACTGTGCATAGGCCAAGGTGGGATGAATTATGCTCTGGCCCCCAGTGTGTCCCTGCATCCCACAGGCATTCCATGTGTTCATTCACTCCTTCCTCCAGGTATATTTTCTTTTCATAATCTGGAAGAACTGCTTGCATTTGTAGCAGTAAAAGACATAAAAGAGACCAATTCAGCAGATATTTGAGGAGAGGAGCCTGATCAACAAGTTAATGTTCTTATGCTCTTATATGCAATTTACAGATGTCCTTGCTGTCCATCATGAGTGGTTGTTATTCTGTAAAAATTCATGTAAACCTTAAAATTCCTCTATCTCGGTGTCATGGTTGCACTTTTTTAGTGCTCTCTAATTGAACTGTTGCAATTTGTATTCATACCTTTGAGATCTCTGGCAGAAACATCTGCTTTACTGTCAAGGGTTGTGCTTAAAGTCACAGTAGTCCCTTCTAAATTTCCCCCTTTTTTTCAATATTAGTCATTTAAGGACAGCTTTTATCCAAGAAAATACATACCAGGAGCCCACATGATCTAAGAGCTGTTTGGCTGCCCATTTCCTTTGGACCCAGGCGTGTTCATAGATAAAAATATGTACATATTTCATGATATGCAGATTTCTCTTTCTATATATAAATATAGAAAGTACAAATATGTGTGATATTACACATAGATTCACTTTACATACATATATTTGTATATGTGTATACAGTGTATAAATATACATTATGAATATATATAACTGAGTATATATATAGACATTTAAGGGTATGTAAGTAATGACTAAAATATTCTTTAACAAGAAATACAGAAATGGCTAATTGAATGTTAAAGGGAATGGAAAATAATAACAGTCAAATGGAGGTTTGGGGTCCTTGACTTTAGAAGGCTTCTGAATAAGCCCCAAGGTGTTTGGGATGGGGAAGTTAATTAGGTCTATCAGGCACCAAAATGGGGGGAATGGACACACTGGAATATGCAAATAGAGTACTTAAAATAATACTTTAAAGTGAACTCAGTACTTGTTTTTTCCATTATTCAAAAGATTTCTTTTTGTCCGTCCTACCTTTTTCCTTTTCTTTCAAAACTTTTTTTGGTTTGTCTTGGATAAACAGGAATTATATAAATTGAATAAAGGAGGATGGGAAAGTAACAAGACACATCATAATCCTCATCAGAATCCAATAAAATAGAGAAAATATGAAGACTGGACCAGATTAAAATTTATAGGAAAAATCATTATGTGGAAGGAAGTAAACTGTAATATTCCTTTGTAATCCTGAGCCAGGAAGGAGGAAAGTTTACTGTAATATATTGCTGAAATACCTGGGGCAATACCAAGAGCTTGTGAGATTTGGGAGGTGAAAAATTATGCATTATAAGAGGTAGCTATCACCTCTTCTTGTCAGCATATACCAACATGCCTATGATGTACTAGAAAACAAAGGCCCAGGAAAGTTCTACAGCTGTGACAAATAGTAGAAAAAGATATGTTTATACTGATACGAATCAAGGCTGAATGTGAAGGTACAGGAACAAAACACCAGAAGAAGAGGTGCCAAATGGCGTTTGCTGCTAACACCTATGGCAGCAGGTCATCTAGGTCCCAGCACACAACTTCCTGCAATTTCTTCTGACAAGCAGCTCTGGAGCAGAGACAGTGCCTAAATCCCAATGATTCACAGAGGTGGGTCAGGATGAAGAGATTAATCACTGTCAACTCCTCATTGGCATAACAAGACACATGCCAAACTGATAGCACACACTTAAGAAGCCATGAAATGTGGCGAGAGTCTCAAAAGTTGATTTCGTTGTCCTCCACTCACTGCAAAAAACCCTGGACAGACTCCCTGGAAACCCTTAATACCTGAATGATGGGCTGGCTGTTTAAAATAAAAGCCTCTTAGTGCTCATGAGTGTGAGAGAGTGAAATTAGTTGTGTTTTATGCAAATTAATCCTTCTTTGTGTGAAGTATCCCATTAAATTACACTGCTGCTGGAGTGTTGTGGTATCATTTCCTACAGGACTCTCTCAGCAACCTTTGCCTCCAGCAATGTGAGCTGGTGGGAGGAGAGAAAAAATGAAATTGGGCAAAGACTGAAAACAGTTAAAAATGAAGAAACAAAAGCAGGTCATATTTTATATATAGGGCACTCTATTGACTAAAACAGAGAATGAATTCTCTGAACAGTTTTCCTGATCTGACCCTTCTTTGGAGTATGGAGATACCCAAGAGAAGTATTTATTTGAGAGCTGAGTTTTCTGCACTACCTGATTACATAATGTCTCTTGGCACATGTGTGCTGCCTTCCTATTCACAATCAAAATATATTTATAAATATTGGAATCAGCAACTAGATAATCTGATTTTATTTTTCTCTTTTTGGGTCATTTCCTGTTCCATAGATGTTTCAGTGAAAATAATCACATTCATAGAATCATAGAATGGTTTGGGTGAAAGGGATCTTAAAGTTCATCTCATTCCAACCCCCCTGCCATGGGCAGGGACACCTTCCACTATCCCAAGTTGCTCCAAGCCCCATCCAACCTGGCCTTGGACACTTCCAGGGATGGGGCAGCCACAGCTTCTCTGGGAAGCCTGTGCCAGGGCCTTACCACCCTCACAGGGAAGAACTTCCTAATATAAACCTACTCTCAGTTTGAAGCCATTCCCTCTTGTCCTGTCACTACACTTCCTGAGAAAAAGTCCTTCCCCATCTTTCCTGTAAACCCCATTAAACACTGGGAGGTGTTCTAAGATCTCCTTGGAGCCTTCTCTTCTCTAAGCCAAACAAAACCAACTCTCCCAGCCTGTCCTCATGTGGGAGATGCTCCACCTCCTGATCATCTTCATGGCCTCCTCTGGTCGGCTCAAGCTCTTCATGTTGGTGAAGGGCAGAGAAGAGCTGTGTACAGACCCACTTGCCGTCATTTCCCTCAAGGATTCATACCCATGTTTCCCATTGAACAGGGCAATGATGAGACAATTAGGTAATTGTGTTAAGGTTCCTCCAGGCACTTCAATGCTAGAAATGTCTAGAAAAATATATAAGAGTGATTTGGATTGAGGGAGACTCACACTGGACCTTGCCTCCTGATAATGAGTTCACTTTCTGAGGAGAGGCAGAGGCATTAGCCTTGCTCCCCCATTTCTGTTTCCCTTTCATCCCAGTCCACCACTGCTCATCTCTTCACCTACCACAGAATACTGAGAAACAAATTTTGAAAGCAGAGGAGATAAAAGTTGTTCTGCTCCAATCTGATCACAAAAACAGGACTGGCAGGGTAAGGGGGTCATACAGCCACAGGACAGGTCATCCCCACTGCATGAAGGTGGAGAATATGTCCCTGAATTTCCCCTTTCTTTCAGTTTGTTTTTGTTCTGCTTTTCTTTCCACATAACGACTTAAGCTGGCAGGTAGCAGAGATAATTCTAGCTGACAGAAGCACAGCAATACATTTTAAAACTTCCACCCAGCTTTCTCTGTTTGTACATCTAATAATCACTTTCTCCAGTCCAGAGGAGTTGGCAAGTAACACACTAATACCTGGAGTTCTTACATCTCCCCAAGTGAAAACCAGAATTAAACTGAAATAACAAAAACTCAGAAAACATGAAGACTTACCAGCAAAAGTTTGTCTTTGCTCTCCTTTTCAATCTCATTTTTGGCTTCCAAGGAAACAGTACGAACAGGGAACTGATAAATAGAGTTTGACCAAAGCAGCTTTACCTATTTAAATGTGAACATGATGACAGCAAACCACTCATCGGAACAGTCCCAAAAGAGAAATGTCATGAGCCTTGTACTAATTTAAAATTACAAATTACTTGGAGCTGGTAGCTTACCCAATTTAATAGTGGAGGCTAAAACTGAACACAGATTGCTGGAGCTATCTACAGTTATCCACCGGATCGTCAAGCAGAAATACATTTCACAGACATTTGCTGTTTGCTTAATATAACCTCTTATTGACCACCTGGCATTGCCACTGTGTTTTCTTCTGATTTACACCACAGAAGAATTTTGGAATGGTATGTTCACACACACACACTGAGAAAACCTCAGCACATCTGTTTTCTTTTTTTAGGGGTAAATAAATGATGTTCATTAATGAATTCTTCCATAAACGTATTGCAAACCCACTTCTTAATTCTCTGTAAGTAATGACAGTTGTGGTCTCATCTCTGTGAAACACAAGAAATCTATTCTGAAACCCAGATCCTGTCAGAAAAATCCCGTTGTTAGACCCACACTGATATGCTCATCTCTTGAGGAGCTAGTTTATGCTGGTTTATTCCATTTCTGAATCTGTTTTTCAGAGAAAGGTGGCTGGACTTATGAGCAGGGACATTGTGGAAATTAGGAAACCCAGTGCCCTTTATCAACTCAGCCCCACCTAGGTTTTGTCAGTTCATTTTATGAATGTCAGTTCCTTTTCTTGACCTTTATGATAGGAGTAACAACAATCACCTACTTCACAGTGCATTGCTCACACTCTGTGTAGACTTGTTGGTACTGTCTTTGTCCAGGTCTACACATCCTTGGCAAAAGAGACATGGCAAAATAAGGTTTGCATGAGCCACTCAGTGCCACAGAGCCTCATATCTGGGCAAAACTATCCCTGTACACTGAAGATACATAAACTGAAGACAGTTTACATTAAGGGATCTCAACCAACAGCACACCCAGCACGTCTCTCAAGCAGACCTCCTTTCACACCTAAATAAGTGATGGTGTAATACACTAAACCCCATCATTGTTGCTGTTGTTTATAGACAAAACCAATCTTGGTGATGAAGATGATGAAGAGACAGGAGCAGGATTAAGGGAGAGGCTGAAAGAGATTCTATTTCTTCCATGACCCATTAATTAATGCTGTTGCAGAGCAATTTCCTGAACACAACTGTGAGGTGGCCACATCACCATTTCCCCTTCCTGATTCAAACAGATGGATTCGTGTCTGGATTCAGAGCAATGAGGAACACTGGTTGACACAGAACTGTCAACTGTCAACAGCAGAGCCAAACACATCTGCCAAGAAATAAAGGAGCTGATGTCTAGTAACTGTGAGCCCTGGACCCATGGCATCAGCACATCTGCATAAGCTTTCAGGAGAATAACACCGTTCAATCCATAGTTATGCTGAGAGGTGATAATTTAAGATTATGTGAAGAGAAAGAGATAGGTTTGAGTAATGTATAGGACACCAAACACTTTTATTATATCTTAAGACCAGAATCAAAATTGTTTTGATTATAGAAAATCAGAAAATTCATGGAGGGGAAGTATTAAATGCACTTTAGGCTCTTTAGTATTAGGCTCTTCAGTTTGGAGAAGGAATGCAGATCAAACCCCGATGGCTGGAAGCTAAATCCACACCATTTCCTGTTAAAAGTTAGTAATCACTTTTTGTAAGGCTGAAGATGATTTGACTGTAGCAAATTCCCAGCAGGAAATGATGGATTCTTCATTTGTCACATCAAACTTTGGTGTCATTTTAGTCCAACACAGGTAAGTGGAATCAACATAGGGCAATCAGGGTGAATTCCAATGGTAAAACAGACTCTTCATTTGTGGGTTATGCTGAGCCTGATGTATCAAAAAAGTGAAATTTAATGGAAATGCTTCCCAGTTTCTGGAGTGAATGCTAACAGCCCAAAGAGCAGTTTTAAGAGGTTTACATATTGTGCGTGGACAGAGGGCATTGCTTTCTGTAATGAAACGTCAGCTCCTTACAGGAGGAAGAAAATTGATTTTCTGACAATCTTTTTGTCTTGTACTGACTATTCAAAAGCCAGAACACTGTGCACTGCTCCAGTGCCATGTAGCACTATCCCTGCCCTAGAATAAAGGTATCCAGTGATTACCCTGTCAAACCCCAGGCAAAAAAGTCATCCACAAGGCAAGCTCTTGTGCAATTTTTTGTCTCATGATTTATTAATTTAAGTGGCTTGTTCTTCCTTTGTGGTTCATTCTTAGTCATCCAGTTCCCTCAGACTCTGTAACTTGACCTTCTTCAGATTTCTCAGCCCTGCATAATAGTGCAAGAACATCATTTTCCCATGGCTCACAGGACAGAGCTGAAGAATGAGAGAACTGCAGGTGATGCATAAATTTGTCAGATGGCAGCAGTGAATGTTTATAAATCTTTATGAATTTAGAATACACTTTTTTTTTCCATTAGAGAGCGGTGATTTAAAGATTTCTGGATTACAAAGACTAGTGATGTGTATCTGGAGCCTGCTGACACACATCTCCTATTACATGGTGGTTGACTATACAAAAAATTAACTTCCCAGTGGCAACACTTTCTGCAACAGCTGCTGAAGGAAAATCAGTGATGGGTAAAGGACTCTTCTATGATTTCCATCAGAGAATTTAGACAGAGGAAGCACCCGGGTTTCTTCAATGACAGGGTGTATATTTTTGTTCTTATTATGCAAGCACAAAGAATATCATTAGAACTCCACTAAATCTGACAAGAATATGCATCTCTTTTCGCGTAAGGACATCTGAACTTCTCCGAAAAAGCTTTTCCAGATATCTTTAACATGGACAGAGTGCATTTTAGGCTCACTTGGGCCAAAATATTCCCAGTTAATTTCTCCTGGGAAATAACAGCAGAAGTTCATGTCAAACAACTCAGAGATTTATAGCCGAAAATCTCAAAAGACCAAAATGATATATTGGTTTTCTGGGTCCACTTATAATAACCTGGAATGACTTATATTTTTCATTACTGGAATAGCAATGTGTGTGTATATATACTGCTGATATGAATGAGTAGTAGATGCACTGCATACCCCTCCACCAATAGGACTGAAATATATGCGTATCCATCACTACAAAATGAGAAATTGGTCCATAGTGCTTTGGGTTTTCCAAGTAAAGAGAACAAATAAATACTTCCAGAAAAATTTGCTGAATGAGCACTGAAACTTTATTTTTAAGTAAAATTTAAACTGGAGTTTAAGGCACCAGATGGACTACAAGGTGGGATAAATCCGGGAAAGATGATTCTTAGCAAGGATGATAATAAATAGCACAAAGGAAGCTGCTATGCAAAAAGAGGTAGAAATGACAACCCACAACTTGTTTAACTGTATTCTAGCTCAGCTCAACTATCAAGTTCCATAAAAATGCATCTGCTTAATGTTAGGAGTTTTTTATTACTGTACAGAATGAGATGTCTAAAATTGGAGCTGAAGAATGGTCACCATACCTGGGATTTACTTTGCAGTTTCCGACTGTCCTGCTATAATCATCTTGACAGGAATATAAATACGTAGGCATTCTGACAGACTCTATTAATGGAATGGAGCTGAGAAGTGATCCTAAAACAAAAGTCAAAGTTAAGTTTTTTGTTTCTTTTCCCAAGTCGTGTTTATTTTCATTTGCTCCACAGAAATATTTCTCAAATGATATAAATCTGACAGTAACACTGCCAAAATATCTATCTCCATAGAGGCTGCTGTAAGATCATTGGAAAATCACAAATAGCTGAGGAGGGAAATCAGGCAAAAAAATGGTCAGGTAAAGGACATATGAGGTCTATCTGGGTGAACTGTCACCTAAATGGACTAAGTCAGTAACAAGGAAAAGAAGAATGTTTTTGTACTATCATCCTACTAGTGCAGGCATCCCAGTGCCTGATTATAGTCTATAATACAGTGCACATTTCTCAGAGATAGAAAACTAAGGCTCATCACAAATATGAAATATTGCACAAATTGAGTGACCTTTGAAGTTTTTTTAGGGTTTAATTCCTACTGATTTCAGGCTCAGACTAACCACATTCAAATTTAGGCATCTAACTGAGGTAGTTTATAGATTCATAGAATGGTTTGGGTGAAAGGGATCTTAAAGTTCATCTCATTCCAACCCCCTGCCATGGGCACGGACACCTTCCATTACCTCAGGCTGCTCCAAGCCCCATCCAATCTGGCCTTGGACACTTCCAGGGATGGGGCACCCACAGCTTCTCTGGGAAGCCTGTGCCAGTGCATCACCACCACCACAGTAAAGATTTTCTCGCTAACATTTAATCCACATTTCTCCACTTTTAGTAGAGTAGCTGCTATATGTACCTTCAGAGGGGAAGGAGTGGTAGACACTAAAATGATTAATCTAATCTTCACTTCTCTCCAGTGATCAGAGACAGCTGGAGGTGACTAAGTTAATTACAGGCTCCCATTTAATATCTCATAGCTAATATTAGCTGTCTTAAGGCTGTGAGCCCTGGCCCTTCATGAGGACCTGGAGCAAACCAACCAGCTGAAGTTAGCACCAGCAGTCAGGAACAGAGCCTATAGCCTGCATGGATGCTCCAGCCATTGGATCATCCCCAGTTTTCTGTAAAACTGAGAGAGAAAGCCACCAGAGCCAGTCTCCATGGACAATCAGATGCTTCCCATTCAGTGAATTTACATTTCAGCATGAACTTTTCACACTGAAAGGTTGCACGCGGGCCTTTGTTGCAATGAAATACTCTGCTCAAAGGCTCAAAAGGACTTAAACCTAAACTTTGTTTTCTTTATTTCTGAATTTTCATCAGTAAAATTTCCTGTGAATTCATCCCTCAGGCTGACAGTAATTTAGCAGCACTTTGTATAATATTTCCCAGCATCCTGTTACACACTTTGAGCTTCCCCAGGTGCTGTTGGCTCCTGTCCGCAGACTCTCGGGTGCTGTGCCTTCCCCAGTCCCTCACCACTCATTGCTGTTTGTCCCTCAGGTTTGATTGCTTACTTTCACCTGTATCAACAATAGAATATATTGTCATATCCATTAAAATTAAAAAACAAAAAAAGAAAGCTGTCAGGCACTACCTGGATGATCGTGTTGCTAGTTATACAGCTTTATGCAGCCCTGTGCTCAAAGGTTAAGAAAGGAGAGGCATCTCTGCTAGCTGCTATTAGCAAATTTATCATCAACTGCAAGCTCTTTATGGAGGCCTCAGTGGGAGACCACTCCAATGAATAGTTGATGGGACATCAAAATACCTCTTTGAAATATATGTAGCTGTGTGCATCAGGTCTGCACAGATCCATCCTCAGACAAATCACAAAAGAGCTTTTTTCATCTGTGGGTTCTATGCAGAGGTCTACAGGACACTAACAGTTGGCTCTTGCACCTCTTCCATACACAGGTTTTAAGAACAGAGGCATCATTGTCACATCAAATCTAACCAAAGTGAAACCAAAATGCTGCTAGCAAATAGGCACAGTTTTCACAAATATCATCACAGGTAGGCAGGTTCTATTTAATTTCTAGCAATTATCTGGATGAGGCACTCAAGGACACCCTCAGTAAGTTTGCAGCTGACACCAAGGTGGGTGGGGGTGTCAATGTGCTCTGCAGGGGGATGTGGACAGGCTGGCTGGATGGTGTGAGGCCAACAGGATGAGGATCATGAAGAGCAAGGCCTGGGTCCTGCCCTCGTGTCCCAACAAGGCCCTGCAGTGCTCCACGCTGGGGGCAGAGTGGCTGGAAAGCTGCCCAGCAGGAAAGGCCCGGGAGGTGCTGGCCAACAGAGGCTGAATGTGAGTCTGCGTGTGCCCAGCGGGCCGTGGGGGGGAGACTTGGGGTTTCCCTGCCCCTGGTCAGCCTCATTCCCCATTGGTTGGTTTATGTTTCCCTGCGCGGGCAAGGACCCTTGGTCCGGTGACTGTAACAGTTCCTCGGCACAGCCCCGGCCATGCGGCTGGTGAAATAAACATCTCTCTGAAACATCTATCAAGAATTCATCTATATATATTTCTTTTCCACGGGACTCCTGGTTTGATATATGCGTGTTACAGTAATCCCCACTGCAACACTGGCCAACGGCGGCCAAACATGAGCCTGAGTGTGCCCAGCTGGGCGAGGAGGCCGGTGGCCTCCTGGCATTCTGTGTCGCAAAAGTGTGGCCAGAAGGACCAGGCCAGTAATTGTCCCTCTGTGCTGGGCACTGGGGAGGCCACAGCTCAAGTGCTGTGTGCAGATGTGTGCCCCTGTTCAGATGCGGTTAGGGAGAGGCACCTCTGCCTGAATTAAGGTGCCAAAGGGACCATCCACCAAAGTCAACAAGAGGGATTGTATTTAACAATAAATGTGGGGTGGGGACATAGAAAGGCATAGGAAAGAGCAGGGTGAGAAGGGAAGAGGGTGGTTGGGGTGGGGAGGGGAAGATCGGGGGTTGGAGGGTGTGGGGGAAGAGCAGGGCTGGGGTGAGGTGGGGAAGAGATCAAACAGAAGAGAGTCCGAGATGCTTGGCTCCCGCAGTGGTCCTTTGTCACTCCGCACTTCTCTGCGCTGGGGGTGCCGGTGGTTCTTGTGGAGGTGAGGACGCCCGAGCTTTCATCCGGGGTTAACACCTTTCTCCCGTCCATGTCGAGGGTATCCAGGGAGGCATTTTCCTATTTGCCATGTGAAAAGAGGATGGGCCTTTGTCTGCCTGCAATGCAGAGGCCCAAGGAACATTTCTCAGCTCCTAATGTGGTCTGGGGACAGGGTGGGGATGGACCCCCACAATGCAGCCCAGGCCTAAAGTCAGTTTCTCTGGGATTCTACAAGGCAGCACAGTAATCCTTCCTCAGGTGGCTCTCCCTGACCAGGCTGCCTGGCAGTTGGCTTGGGGGTGAGGGGCTGGGGCCAGCAGCAGGACCTACCTTTGGAAACTGGTTGCCCCAAGGTAAGTAGTCATCTTTAGGGACCGTCCTCGTGCTAGCAGCTGGGATTACTCCTCTTGCTGCCCCCTGAGGCAGCTGAAGGAGAAAACTCGTCTCAGAGCCCGCCGGGCAAACTTCAAGATGGAGCGCCATCGCCGTGGGGCTGGGGGCTGTGGGACAGCTTCACTGCCTGAAGGGCAAGAAGAGATACTGCATGCCAGGGGCTGGGCAGGCACTGGGCAAGCCTCAGCCGGCACCACAGCCCCACAGGGCTTTGCCTGGGTAGGGGCAGCCTGAGCATGGCCAGCCTCCATGCCTGCTGTGTCGGCCTCGTCCGTGGGATCGGCAGGCAAGGCGCAAACCAACAGCTTTGATTCGGGGGACAGTACTGCAGGGAGAGGCTCCCTGTGCCCATCCTCACTGGGATCACTGTCCGGGGGAGAAGGTGCTGGTTCATCCACTTTGTCTCGTGGTGGGAGAGACAACAGGCTCTCTGGCTCATTGTCCCTCCCTCCTGCACGCTCTTCTTCCTCCAACTTGTCCAGTAGCTCATTTAAAAGAGTTTCCAGGGAGGGTGAGTCATCAGAGTCGGACCACAATTCTGCCGGCAGGTCAGGAGGCACAAGCTCTGAGTAGTTTTTTGTCTCTCCTGTGGCATCTTGGCTCACGCTGCAAGAGCTGTGCAGCACCGAGGGGCCTGCAGCTGGCTCCAGGGTGGTCCTTGATGAATCCCTGAGGACACAGCTGGGCATCATGGGGCTTTCTTCATTGCCCATGGAGGACGAGATGTCTCCAAACAGCTCTGCACACATTTGGTCTTCCTCCAGCTTCTCCGGCTCCTCTCTTTTTTTTCCCATAAGATGCATCAAAGCATCAGTCCCCACGCATGGCTGCTTGAGAAGTGCAGAGTGCTTGGCGGGCTGATGAGTTCCGCTCTCCTCACAGGGGCCTCCAGACAAAGGAGAAGCTGAGAAGCCTGAGATTTCCTCAGGCTCTGAAGTGAGGAAGAGCTTGCTGTGCTCCTCATCCCAGGGATCTCCAGCCAGGGCAGAAGTTTCTGCCTCTACCTCGTTCTCTTTCAACGGGGCAAGCGACACACTCTGTGGGTCGCTGTCCTGCTCTCCTGCAGCCTCTGTGTAAAGGAGCCCTTCCTCCTCCCACTTCTCCTCTAGCTGCTTTAGAGAAGTGCCCCAGCTCTGTGAGTTTCCAGAGACAGAGCTCTGCTCTTCCAACTGCGCAGGAGACAGGAGCTCAGAGCAGTTTCCTGTCTCTGCTCTGGAGCCGTTGGTTGAGCTGGAAGCACTGGGAAGCACCTGGGGCTCTGCAGCCACCTCATGGCGGACACTTGATTGCTCGTGAGTGCAGGTGGATGTAATGGACCTGTCTTTCGACAGGTATGGGCTGAGGCCTCCAGAAAGGTCTCTGTAGGTGTTGCCACCATGCCCTTCCTGCAACTCAACGAGCTCTCTCGCGGAGTGCCCCAGGTGCTCCCAAGCCAGCTGGGTCTCAGTGCGGAGTGGCACAGCATGTGCGGGTTGCACAGGTGGCGGGCGATGGCCCTGCCTTGCTGCTGACCCGTGCCGGAGCCCTTCCGTTCTCCTCTCCAGGGAATGTGTTCCCTGCCCTCTGCCCACAGTCACAGTGCCCCATGGAGAAGGCTGCACCAGCTCTTGGAGGCCGCTGGCCACAGGGCTCACAGCACATGCTCTGCCTCTGGGAAAAGACCCAGAGGCCCCTGCTGCTGCTGCTGGCAGAGGGGGCAGCTTGACACTGTCAGAAGCTGCTCCCACAGCCCTGGCTGTGCCTGTGGGAGAAAATCCAGAGGCTGCTGCTGCTGGCAGAGGGGGCAGCTTGACACTATCAGAGGATGCTCTTGACATGGGAGGGCTGAGCTGGCATGGAGGTGTCAGTGTCAACTGCTGCCCGTGGAGAGGTGGCAAGTCCGACACTGACAGTCCCTGCGTCTGTGGGACACTGAGTGCCTGCCCTCCCAGCTGCCCCTGTCTGTGCAGGATCTGGTGGGGCTCCGTGACAGGATGGGTCTGGGGAACAGCGCTGGCCCGTCCCCAGGGATGGGCGTGACGGTGGTCCAGGTGACCTGCGCTGCCTCCTGCGGCTGCCTGTGGGGCACCTGTGGGGAGCAGGGGGGGGAGGA
>NW_008246063.1:2445883-2447380 GCF_000691975.1 Corvus brachyrhynchos
ATTCGCCTGCTGCTCCTTCGACATTGTGGGAGTGCTCTGATGAACACTGGCCACAATCACCCAGGGGAGTTGCTGCCTCCAGAGAAGCTGCTGGCTCCTCAGAGAGCTGCTCTCCTGGGAGTGACCGCTGCAGGGATTTGGAGCGCCCAGGGACATGACACGGACCCACGTCACAATGGCCTCTGGGCACGATGCCACCGCGGGTCACAAAGGCCTGGTGGGCACGGCCGCCCCTTGTCCCAGAGGCCTGGCGGTTTCCATGGAGCCACCCCTGGTCACCAAGGCCCTTTTTAGGCCTTTGTCCCTTGACTTTGCCTACGTTTCTTCCTCTCCCAATGAATTGCAGCTTGTAGAGGGATTCTTTATGGAACAGGGGCATATTATAACCCTGGAAAGATTGGACAACCCAGGGTTGCTGAGGAAAAGCCCCTGAACAGGCCCCTGGCTGCAGGCAGGCCTGGAAAGCACCTGGCTGCAGGCAGCCCTGAGACTTCTTAGCAAGTTATACACGGTCAGCTCCCCTGCTGATTAGAGGCCGTCTAGATGGACTGGGCATGAATCTTTGAAATTAGATATAAGTTAGCATAGTTGAACAATAAAGGGAGAACGATGCTTAATCGTATCAGTGTGTGTGTCGTTTATCCGGCCAGCCCTCTGGACTTGGTCCCTAACAGCAGTTCTCTCTTGTCCCACCTTGTGTTTGCCCTTTAAACATCCCAAAAGAAGCCCTGTGCCATGCCAAAGTTCTTTTCCCACCCAGCCCACCAAGTGCCCCAGCCCTTGACCCTGTCCTCACGTACAAACATCATCAGGAAGGCAAAAGCTCCGTTTGAACTTAATCTGGTCACTACTGTGAAAGACTATGAAAAAGGATTTTTTTATAAAGATTAATAACAAAGAAGGGCCAAGGAAAATGTCCATTCTTTATTTCATTGGGGGGGGTGTTTGGCGTGGCCGGGGGGGACGAGATTTTGGCCAGGAATATGCCAGTGGCATCCTGGCATTCTGTGTCCACCATAGCATGGCCTGAAGGACCTGGGCTGTGATTGTTCATCTGTGCTGGGCACTGGTGTGGCCACACCTCAAATCCCATGCCTAGCTCTGAGTCCCTTCACCCTGTGACTACATTTAATCGACATTACCAACTCCTTGAGTGGTAGTACAGTTATCTCTTGCCTCTGTCATCAATATGTGGCATGTTGCAGATCAGAGCTAAGAGTACAATTATTTGATAGGTTGTCTAGTTTATGGGTCAGAATTGACATTAAGTATATAACATTTCATGTAATCAGTTCATTGTATGTGGATTACATGTTGGGTGGATACAATTTGGCTTATCTTCTGACAAGATATACTGAATGATTATAAACAGTAAACACAATCAAGCCAAAACTAACAAAACTACAACTGGATGCAGCATTAAATTCAAAATGCCAGTTGCTGTGGGCAGCCAGCCAAAAATTGTTTCCCACCACCACTGTTCTCCATCTCTCTTCA
>NW_008246063.1:2447602-2448827 GCF_000691975.1 Corvus brachyrhynchos
CTCTTTCCAGGACATGGTGTATCTCCTCTACATGATGATGGGTGGTGATCTGGCTTCTTTGTCTGTTGTGCTGAATTCATTTCAGCAATGGACTCAGATATTGCAACAGTTTTCCTGCCAATGCCAGATTCACTCCAGCATGGACAGGCAGTCAAACTTGACACAGTATAGAGTTGGGTTGTGAAGGAGCTGAATAGTTAAAGCTACATCCCATAATTTCGGTAATATGACATAATAGCAATTAGAGTGATCACATGTCTCTAAAGTGGTGTTTTCTATAAAGGTAGAATCACATAGAGTACTCATACAGATACATCTATTTCCAATATAGGCAAGTGCAGTCTCAGGAGTTTCAACAAAATGTTGACATTTTGTTAAATGTCAAGGCAAATGTCTTGGGCCTCAATAGTATTATTTTCACAAATAAATCCTTGCTGTTCCAGTCAGGCATCAAAATCCATGGCTGGCCATTTCCTCCCATTTTGGGCTCAAGCTTGTATGTTCTAACAGACAGAGGACAGTTCCATTGCCATTTAATCAGCACAATAATTGGGTATAAGGCATATACGGACATACAGAGTATTGTTAAAACAAAAGCTGTGGCTTTACCATCAATGGGGTAATAAGTGTCATTAACTAGATGTCACCAAGATTGGAAACCCTTTCCAACTGAGTGTCATAATCCCAAATTACCTCTTGTTTATCAGTGGTCAAGGTGTCCTCATCACCTTCCCTTTTAATTGTTACTACAGCAGATTGCAACCACAGCTGAGGAAGACACATGGTGCATGCTGTAGAATTTTACTAACGTTACCATATCAATGAGCATAAATAAAGAAGTGAGGGTCTTCACCCTGTGGGTCAAGCTGTGTCAATGTGGATTTTGGTTTCTCCTTTGAGAACGATGAGCAATCCTTCAATGGATTAAGCTCATCTCCAGAGGACATGTGCTGGTATCATTCCTGATATCACAGAATCACAGAATCATTAAGGTTGTGTTGATGAATGGTTGGAGGATCAGGGACACAGGTCCCTGGAAGAGCTGTACAAGAAAACACCTTTTTAGCTTGACATAAGCAGGCCTCTTGATAACTGCAGAAATCAGCAGGCCTCTTGCTAGCTGCAGAAATCAGCAGGCTGTAGCGGGTTGGGTTTGTAACCGGGCAGAAACACCAATTTAGTGTAGTGGTTTGGCCCAAAATACTCATTTCTGTTTATCTTCTTT
>NW_008246063.1:2449028-2498763 GCF_000691975.1 Corvus brachyrhynchos
CCCCACACCCAGGTGTAGACAAAGGAGTAGCCAGGCCCGCCCCACTCCCCTTTTTGTCTTTCTTAAGTACAGCTATTTGTCCCCTAGCAACATGCATATGGGAGAAAATTCCTTTAACAGGAAAAAAAACTAAGACTAAACTAAAACCCCAACAAGATTTCTTTTCCATGGGACTCCTGGTTTGATACATCGTGTTACAGAATCCCCACTGTAACAGGTACCAGCTTCGATTAGTGTAAAATTAAGATATTTATAAAGTCTACTATGCTAATACAACAGGGGAAAAGGATAATACAGGTCAGTTCCTATCTCAGTTAAATCAGAGGTATAGGCTTTTAAAAGGCAAACAATGCTTTTATTAACACCAATATTCCACACATATCAAAGTCCTGTGTGTCTTTGGTTATGGCAGAAGCTAGGTACCAGGGCTAAAATAGAATGTATTTATTCTGCTAAATTTGGTGCCAGATTGCCATTAATAAAAGGAATAACAGCTTGAAACAAAGTCAGGTCATGTCTTCTCAGTTTTGGAGCTACCAGCATTTACCACATTTTGGACCTACCAGCGTTTACCACACGGGGCCCGCAGCCACCTGTCCCAGCACCAGAAATGAGAGAGAGCTTGGGGGGGAGTTTGTCTATTCTTAAGTGTGGATCACAGATGTGGTCACAACTTTAAGTGGCTTAAAGAATTGTCCATATTCAAACTGGCCAACTGATAGGTTCTGTCAGGTCCCAGAGGAAACTGTAAGCACCCCTTAGCAAGGACATCCTTTCCGGGACTATGCTTGCTAACCTATGACACAGGCCTTTGCAGGCCTTTTGCTAGCTACAGAAAAAGGAAATCATGAGAACAGAAACCATGAGAATAAAGAAGGAAGGCAAGGACACAGATACAGTGTTCTTGACAATACTGTTATAGATAAGAAACAGGACGTGCTGACAAGATGTACTGACCATGAGAGATGAGGAAGAACCCTGAATCGCAACATTAGCAATACGTAGCTTTTTACCTAGCATCAATAGAAAAGTGACAAGTATGCATATTTGAGTGTATAAAAGCAGAGTCTTGATTTCAATAAACTGAAGCTTGCATTATCAATCACACTGATTGTCTGCATGTCTTCCCTTGCCGGAGTCAACGACAAGGTTGGAAAAGATTTCCAAGACCATTGAGTCCAACCTTTGATTGATCACCACCATGTCAATTAAACTACAGCACTGAGTGACATGCCCAGGCTTATCTCAAACACCTCCAGGCATGGTGACCACCACCTCCCCATTCCAATGCTTAACCACGTTTGCAGTCAAGAAATTCTTCTGGATGTCCAACCCAAACTTCCCCTGCTTCAGCTTGAGACCATTTCCACTTGTTTTCTTGCCTGGGAGAAGCAACTGACCCCCACCTCGCTACAACCATGCTGTCAGGGACTTGCAGAGAGCGTTCAAGTCTCCCCTGAGCCTCCTTTTCTTCAGACCAAACACCCACAGATCCCTCAGCCACTCCTCACGTGTCTTACTCTCCCAAACCTTCACCAGCTCTGCTGCCCTGTCATTCCTAGAAAGGCAAAAACAACACAAGTCCCATTGGAGTTTTACAGGCAGGTCACCCCTTTGTGGCTCAACTTGTCTAACTGCTCATCTTAAAGACAGAAGCCCCTTTTCCCACTTGGAATGTCTCTCTTCTGTCTCTCGGAATTCAGTCCAGTTAAACATTCAAGGCCTTATTGTAAGACCACACACTGCCATCTGACACGCACCTGTTTCATGTGATCAAAACATCAAACCCCAAAATAGTTTCATTGTGCTTCTTAAGCCCAAAATGGGTAGATGAATGTGCTTCTTGCCTGGGTACCATAAATGAACTTTCATGATTTGGTGGATAGCACTTGCTCCGTTTTCTCTGGTGACTTTAACTCTCCACTACCCAGGTCACATATTCTGCTTCTTGGCATCCTATTGTGTTAGGGCTGAAATTTGTGCTCCCAATCCTATTAGAAATTTCAACTGATATTGTCAGGAACCAACTGGAATCAGATTCATTCTACTTTAATGAGGGGTATAGTCTGATATTCAGAGGAATCTGAGGGAAATAAGTGGTCATCATTTCCCTCATCACAATCATCAGGATCACCCCAAATATCACCATCCCAGTCTTCTGGGGACACGCTTAGTTTCCTAATTTGCATGGGGTTAGGGGAATGTGGGGCTCACATGAACATCATCTAGATCTTTTCTTCCAACTTTTGTGTTTTCTCCTTTTCTTCCTGGAATGACTTCTGTAACTGTTCCATTTGTTTATACAGTAGTAACTCAGCTGCTTCCCTGCTTTCTATTCTCTCTCTCAGATCTTACATTATGCTTTTTCCTTTCCTCACAGGTGGCTTCTAGGCCACTGCCTAACATCCTCCAAATAGTTCCTTTTTACCATTTTCAATATTTCCTCTTGCTTACTGAATTTTTCTGTCGCACTCTAGTCATGCCAGTGGTGGTGAGCCCATTCTTCTGAGAATTTGGGACTCAAACTTATTCCACGCTGCCATAAGCAATCAGGGATACTACTCACCATCCTGCCAACTACACCAATCTGTTGTAAATGGGTGGTTTAGATCATATAAAGAACCACAGTCATAGCTATTAGCAAAAGTGCTTTTAATACAAGGTTGCAAAAGTGTGACTTAACGAAGTTGGAGGGCAAGAGTCACTCTGTTACTGATTGGCACAGTCATTTGAACATTGATTCTAAATTGCCAAGGCACAAGTCAAAGTTGCCAAACTGCAAGGTTATCCACTGTATCAATCAATTACCAAAGATCTGCCACTGGTAAAAATGTCACTCTGACTTCAGAGTCACTCCAGCTCAAGGGGAGATCACAGCCTTGCGGTCAGGATGCTTTGCTGGGAGAGTTCAAAAAATACTCATTTTGTCCTCTTTGTGGAATGCAGCCGAGACACAATCAAATTATGTGTGATGGGAAAGGTACAATGCTCCTTGTACCCACAACTTTCTTCCTTTAGAATGAGTCTTGAGAAAGCCACCCAGTGTTCATGTGTTAATAGCGTGATTGGTGTTCCAAGCTCCTGGGCATCTCACTTTGTCACTCAGCTTCTTTGTGGGTTTTCAGAGGACAGATAGAAACTAGAGGAGCTCCGTAGAGCCAGTACCAAGCTTTTGCTGGTTTACTGAAGGGGTCAAGGACAGTCTGCCAAGGGAAGCAGCCGCCATCCCTGGAGATATTTAAAAGGCATGCTGATGTGGCACTTAGGGACATGAGTTAGTGGTGGACTTGGCAGTGTTGGGTTGACCGCAAAGATATTTTCCAACCTAAAATACTCTATGATTCTATAATTGTCATATAGGCAGATATTTATTTTGTGGTAGTCTTTAGTAAATGTAGCATCCTCAATGGCACTGACAAAATTTATTATGCAAAAACCCTGAGCAGAAAAGCAACCCAGCTTTTCCCATTCACTTCATGGAACAGCAAGTTACCTGACTATTGCCAAAATGCAAGGAGGAGGCCAAACTTCCTCTGCTACCTCTTAGAGATATGTGCTGTATGACTGAAATATTCCACTACCATAGAATATTTCACTGAATACATTAACAGATGGGAGTCAGATCCTCCTTCGGCTTACAGACAGATAGCTCTATCTATCAGACAGATACCTCTTTGGAAACAGCTGCTTTCTGCTTTTGCTCTGTTACCTCCTTTCATTTCTTCCTTCACTATATAGATCTCATACAGAGTGTTCACTTGACCTGTCTTAGTGTACTGGAGATTACAAGTCTGTCTCCACTGCACTGCTCACTGATTTGCCTGACATAGTAAAACTCATGTCTTATGTTACATTAATTACATCCATATTTTTCTGAAAACTTCAGAAAAAAAGAGTTTTTCTTCATTTCATATGGCTATGCCCCCTGCTGCTAGCAAATCTTTCCCATGGCCCATGCTATAGTGAGAGGTGTGTTAATGACACACTTCTGACTGTGACACACTCTGACAAATTGCCTCTGGTAACCCCCTTGGTCCAATTTGAATTGCTTACTTTTTGCTCCCATTGTTTTATAGGTTTTCTTATATTGGGATGAGAGGTGTGGGTGTTCACTCCAGCTGTGAAAGCCCTTTAGTGAGCTTTCACAAACACTTTTAAACTGTTTTTCTGAGTTTCATGAAAAAGGGCTTCTGCGTGGGGAACTGACAGTAGGATTCCTTGACAGCACATTGCTCTCAAGCAGAAGTTTATCTATAACTCCCCTCAGCCCTTGAGGCAGAGTTATTTGCTGTGCAGGTGTCTTGAGCAAGCACTGAAAGAATAATCAGTGCCTTGCAAAGGTAGAAAAAGCAAAGCTGTTCTGATACTAATGTGAAACTAACTCTCAGTTGCTCTAAGCTCATAGAAGTGTGAGCTGCAGTTTATCAACCTCTTCACCTGCAGGACACAGTGTAGTGCTGCTGACTTCAGTTATCATGATACTGATGCTCAGTATTTAAGTATTTACAATTCCACAAACATTGTCAAAACAGGAGGAACAGGAAAGTTTGCCCATAATGAAACCCTGCCCAGAAAAATGTCCTTTGAATTTTTTTAAGTATAAGCAGATTCAACAGAGGTTGTTTCCTGTACATGAACTTTGCAAACACATGAATGTTTCCATCATTGACAGCTTCCTGCCATGAGCAGCCATGTTTTAAGCTTTATCCTGAAAAATACTGTTGGAGGTGTTCAAGTAATTGCAGCAGGCAGTGGGAGTTGGGTGAGAAATGGCAGGAGGCAGATCAGGGAGGAAAGTGAGTCTCCATCAGGGGATGCAGTGCGAGGTTAGAGAACCTCAAGTTAGCTCTGAACATGCTGATATGACTCTGGGCAGAGCTCCATGCTGTAAAAATAGTCAGGTGAGACCCAGAAAGCTGGATAACTGTGCTAATTCTCATCCTTGGCTAATTAGTCCTGCAGTTAATTGGCCTTGTTACAGTATTTTTCCTGATGGGACAGATGCCTCTGTGTTCTGGAATCAGCAGGTTTGGCACTGGATTGACACAACAATTCAGATTAATCAGCTGAGATCCAGATAATATTTTTACCGTGCTTTCTATAATCTGTTACCCCTACAGAGCTGAAATAAATAATCAAGCCAGGAATAGGGACAGCCAGAGTAATGGGGCCCTTATGATTCCATTCATAAGGGATCATGGTGGCTCCAATTACCAAAGGGTGAACAACTTGTATGAAAACTTGATTTCAAAATATTAAGCTTGCACAAGTCCAGTTTCCACAATTTTCACTGGATATTTGGTTCAGACCTCCTCATTGCAAGGGCATTTTTCCTGCTTTGAGAGCTACAGCAAATGCCTGGTAATATCAGGGTAGTCTGAAAAATTCCAGCAACATGCAATACACTAAAGAGAGAAATGAAGCAAAAAAAGGAAAAAGAAAAAAGCTTACAAACTTTTCTGAAGAACAGAAAGATTTTGTGTTCCTGCAGTTTTCAATAACAAAGGCTCAATCTCTGACCTCTTAATGAATAGCGTAAATTGAAAGATCCAGTGTTGTAATGGAAATCTCTTGTTAATAGGAAAGAAGGAAGAGGTTGCCCAAAGAGGTTTTGGACTCCCCATTCCTGAAAACATTCAAGGTTGGATGGAGCTCTGAGCAACCTGGTCTAGTTGAAGATGTCCCTGCCCATGGCAGGAGGGTTGGCCGAGATGGTCTTTAATGGTTTCTTCCAACCCAGACCATTCTATGCCAATGTGAAGAGGGAATGTCAATCTAGTCCCTATACAAAGCTTGAGGCCCTGGACTCTGTGTTTTTTCCACTTTTTCCTGTTCCCTCAAAGCTCTTGGGTAGGTCCATTTTCTCAAGAAACGCTTCAGTGAGCCCTAAACCCATACTATCATAAGCCAAATAATCCTTTATATTGGACAAGCAAATTCCCTATAAACATATAACAAGGCATCAGGGTCTGCTCCAACTGCCAGCAAGCTGTCACCTCCTCCAACTGGGAAGCCTGTTCACCATCTCAGCCACTCCATCTTTAATCCAAGGGATCACGTCTCAGCTCACACCAGCAAAAAGGTCCAGGAACACAAAGCAAGAGGCCAAATCACCAGCCAACACCTCTCCTTCACCTCACCTAACACCTGACATACCCATTGTCTGCAAGACACAGCTGATGTGGTGGGGATTATGAACATAAAGAAGGAAAATTACTTACAGCTGGAGCAATTGTCAGGCAGGAAGATAATTGAAAGCCAGCAAAACGATCAACCGTTTAATTGCTTATATTAAAGAAATGAATTGACAGCAATCAAGCCAACCTATAAAAAGTACTGAAAAAAAAATTACATGTGAGAAAATAGAATAATTTTCATAAAGAACAAGTAAAAACAAACTCGGAAAACAAAATTGAAACCCCAAGCTAGTGTTGTTTATAAGCCTTAATCAATTTAAAACTCGTTTTCAATGTATTAAACTTTACTATTTAATGTCTCCCAATGAATTCTGCCTTTGGCATTGTTCAGCAGCCTCACTGAAGCCTTGCACCGTTAAAAAAGATTATTTATCAGCAATACCTCTGCCAAACATGCTTAAATCAGGAGGCAGTACCCACAATCATAAAGAAGGGAGCACTGTGAGATTTTTTTTTTTTTAAGGGAATTTTTCCCATCTGAGGGACTGTTGAATTCCTGGGAAGATTTTTTAGAGGCAGAACTGTTGAGCTCTTAGAATTTGTGCTTTTAAACTTTTTACATTGGTCTTAGTATGGAATCTTTGCATAGAATCAAAGGCCAAATGCTGGGAAGGAGGGAGCTGTCTCCATTTTCAGCCACTCAGTGCAGTAACATGTTTCACATATCTTTTGATTCACACATTTTTTCCAAAATCATGTGCCTGGAAAGTCCTTCAGAAGACTGACAAAGCCTTGCTTTGTCCCTAAGAGCAGGACCAGAATTTATAGCACGAGGAAAACAAATTCCCAACACATAGTAACCCCTCCTGAAATGTTTAGACCCAAATCTGAGTTGAGCAGGTATATGAACTCTATTGTACCAGTGTATAGTAATTGTTTGGAAGGTGTTCTATGGCGAAGGAATGGAAAGACAACCACTGCAGAATGGATCCTTGATATTTCACACTTCATTTTTACAGAAAGAATATGGAGGCTTGTTCTGGGGTTTTTTCACACTTATATAAATCCTTTAAAATATTTTATTTTTAGAGGAGAAGAGAGGTTTTATACCACCAGTTTTTCTCCCTATCATCAATTTTTCATTTCATTACAAAAATCTAATTTTGTATGTGTGACTCTCAAAAGTAAAAAGAAGAAAATAAAAGAACCGGAATTCAAGGGCTCAGTTACTGGCTGCCATCCAGCCTCACCATCCAGCTGACTGATCACAGGATGAAGTATCCCCCCTCCAATGATTCCCCAATATTGCTGACCTTCACACCCTGAAACTGAGTTATGAAAATTCTACATAAAATCAATACTTTTTTGAAGCTTTTTGACCTTTTCTGGCTTCCCTCATGTTTTCATCCCCACAGTCTTCTTGCTGATAGCTCATGGTTTTCATGCTGCAGATCAGTCACTCTGGGTTTGAGTTGAGCCATGTCCCACCACAGTGACAGCAGGGATGGAGAGCTCAGTGCCTTTCTGGAAACACACAGTGATCTTACTGCCCCTCCTCACCTGTTAATCTGGATTTTAACTCTGCATTTTGTACATCAGGGAGGTTTCAAGGGCAGGTCACCAAGCTGATCAAAGGACAGGAAGGCAAACCTGAGGCAAATATTAAGAGAGTAAAGGTTAAAATCAATGCCACCTGGATTAGGCTCGTTACTTTTTGACAAGACTAAAACTTCATTTTCTACTGTAGTACATTACTTGATAACTAGAGATGCTAAAGTAATAAGTAAAAGATATTTCTAAAGGAAAAAAAAAATAAAATGTTTCTCTTCTGAAAAGGTCAGGACAACAGATTACTCGACTAAAATTCTGGGAATATAGGACTATGAGGAACAATATGTATTTACAACTCCAGGTACCAGGTTAAGTAAAGCAGTGAAGTGAATTGACTCCATTCTTACATGACATAGGATGCTATTTTCCCCTCTTGAGTAATCCCAGGGCCAAACATCCAAGATACTACAATGTGCCACAGCAGAGCAGACCAAAGGTGTCCCATGCAAGATCCCATTTTTCTTTCCATTTCTTGGACCATAAATTTAGAAGCAGAGGCATCTAGGGTTTTCCCAGTAAGTGATTTGTGCGGAAAAGTCAACAAATCCAGAACTTGCCAGAATCACCACCAGTTGATACATACAGATTGTTATTTTCTAGATATCTGAAATGTTTCCTAGTTTTAGTTCTGATCAAGAGGCCACATGGCAAGAAAGCTTAGAAAAACACCTTCCTTCTCCCTTTTCTTGCTAGGACAAAACTCCACATGGAAAAAGATACTCTCTTCTTAAAAACCTGGGTCTAGAGTAATCCCAACCGAATCCCCACTGTAGAAAAAGCCATATAAAGGTCATGAAAAATATCAATTTTATTTGCCAGTTAAACCCAGAGGGAGTTATTTTCTGAATTCATCCTTGTGTTTTATTGACAGCAATAGTTATGATCCTTATAATGGCCTTATAATTCCCTGTCTAGCTCTAAGACATAGTATACGCTGAAAGAAACTAATGAAGCAAAAGACACTTGATACCATCCTTCAAATGAGCTGTTTAGAAAATCCTTTCCAAAGGAAAAAATAAAACAGCCATTTTAATAAATTAAAAACCCTGATGCACAGCTTGCTGGATGGCAGGTCCAATCAAGAGGGTTGACATGTCACACTGTAACTACTTCCCAGTGAATGATGACATAATTTTCAGATTTGCCCTTCTTACTGGCATTGATGCATTCAGGCAAAACAATGTATCAATCATCATTTAGGTCCTAAATGCCTGTTATGACTCAATCTTCTGGGGCTCTCAGCTTCCCACATCTCATAAGAATCTCAGCAGTGATTTGTAGCCTTTTGAGTGTTTCCTAATGCTTCACATCTCTCCAGTTGGTCCGAGCCCAACACCAGAGCTCTTTTTCCATTTCACAGCAACCACGATTGGTATAGGACAAGTGTGTATTGCTCTGTATTCTTCTGACCACCATGTTAATGCCAGTTTCTAATAGTTAAAAATGGATGGAATCCACTGCTGTGTTACACATTTAAGAGTTTTATAGCCTGGTATATCCTCAGTCCATTTTCACAGCCTGTGTAATTCCTCAGCAGAGCTGCTCCCAAACAGAAGAATTCCATCAGTGGACAAAGGAAACACTACTGATGTCATCTGTGAGGCCTTTGATTTGGTCCTCTACAACATTCTTACCTCTAAACTGAAGAGACGTGGGGGTTTTTTTGACGGATGAACAGTTAGATGGGTAAGGACTTGTTTGGGTGAACACATCCAGAAAGTTATAGTCAATGGCTCAATGTTCAAATGAAACCCACTAAAGGTAGTGTTCCTGCAGGGTCCATACTGGGACCAGTACTATTCAATATCTTCATCAGTGAAATGGACAGTGGGATTTTTGACACTGACAGGTTTCAGATGAGTAGATACCCTCAAGGAAAAAAATTCCATCCAGAAGGATCTTGACAAGCTGGAGGAGTGAGTCCACAAGAACCTCATGAAGTTCAACAAGGCCAAGTCTGTGTCATTGAGAATTGAGGTTGTTCAGTCTGGAGAGGAGAAGATTCCAGGGAGACCTTTGAAAGCCTTTCTATCTATAAGGGGAAGTGGAGGACATAAGAAAAATGGAGAGAGAGTTTTATCAAAGGCTGTAGAATAAAGGACGAGTTTTAAACTGAGAGAGAGTAGATGGAGACTGACTATGAGGAAGAAAATTTGTAAAGATAAGGGTGGTAAAACACTGGCAGAGGTTGCCCAGATGTGGTTGCCCCATCCTTGGAAGTGTTCCAGGCCAGGTTGGACAGGGCTTGGAGCACCCTGGCATAGTGGAAGGTGTCCTTGACCATGGCAGAGTTGTTGCACTACTGCAGAAGGTCCCTTTCAACCCAAAAAATTTTATGTTCTGTGATATCTTATCAAATTATGGATGAGACACAGAGAAAGGGATGACAGATAAAAAATGGCTATATAATCTACTATATATTATATAAAAGTTTATAAATTAGATACTTCTACTATATTATTGTGTGATATATTTGAGACAAGTGCTGACCACACAACTCACATTCTATCTCAATCAAAAGAGCAGAAGATATCTGATTTATACACTCTTCCTAAGGAATAGATCACTAAAAAAAATAGACTTTTAAATGTTTTGAAGTAGTGACAGCCAAAAGGAAATGTATGACCCTCCAAAAGTTTCCATATTTCATGATGAGTGGAAAAAACTCATTTATATGAACCTTTGCTTGTTTTCATCAGGTTATTGGAACTCTAATATTGCAGCAAGGGGATACTCACCTGAAAATTAAATCACTGCACCTCAAACTTCATGACCCAAGTTTGAAATCATGCAAAAAGATCATGATGATCTGAAAAACACATCGTATTGGCTGTAAGTTACAGCCATCAACAGTTCATTGCAGCAATTGAAACTTTTTCTTGTGCTGAAATGTTTTGGGCTTGGGCCAAAATGCTTTGAGATTTATTTTTTTTGAAATAAATATTACAATAAGACCCCTCAAAACCTATTAAACAAAAACATTTTCATGTTGTCAGGTTGTTTGGTTTTGGTGTTTTGTTCTTTCCCTCCCCACAAAAGAAAAAAAGGATTTCGTGGGAAGAAAGAATTTTAAAAGATACTTTGATTACAGTAAAAATTCCTGTGGTTGATAAAGGAAGATTTGATTTTTTTTGTCATGATGAGGTGGTCTTACAAAGAAATAAACTACTAGTCTCAAATTAGACCTTTCAGAACCCCATTATACCTAATTAAAATCCTTTTTCATCGGCTTAATAGAAGTTCTGGGTGTGAATAACTTTGCTTAAACAGATTCACAAATCTGGCTGCAGTAAATTACAGATGAGACTTCCCAGGAGCAGAATAAACTCCATCAAGACCCTCATAAACAAAATGCCAGCATCTGGAGCCAGAGAGAAAAGCACAGATAGGATGGAGAAAAGAATTACAGACCTGGGATCAGCCTATACATCAACATCGTGTAAGGTGAGAAAAATGTCTTTATTTATTGCTTAACAGCCTTCAGGGTGTGAGTGTCACTCAGCATTAGCATTCACCTTTATAACTGTGCTTTGATTTACATCTCCACTCCAGCACAGAGGAAGGAGCCAATTACATGTCTGAGGGAACATGGATGCATAGAGTAGATCCCAGATGCTTCCTCTTCCCTCTCATACAGGATGCATGCAGAGAGATTTTCTTGGCCTGAAATAGAGTTTTGAGGGATGTGCTCTGACCTGCTTTATGAGATGACTGCCAGAAGAATATCATGTTCCATAGAAATTTATGCTCACACAGGTTAAGCTGCAGTAGAAAATGTAGGAGGTGTTAGACACAAAGATGATGTTCCACCTTAGTCAAAGCCACACACAGCTTTGCCAAGTCTGGAAACAAAGAGTTTAAATGTACCAAGGCCAGTGAGGTGACAAACTCTATATTCCCCTGCCTATAGTGAACAGGTCCATGACTACTTAGGTATTGTACATCAGAACAAAGCCCATGCTTTATGTCAAACCTGAGTGATTCCACCCTTCACTTCTAATGAGATCTTTCCTCCCTCTGCTTTCTGGTGGCGTCTATCATTTCTTGATATTTATTGTTCCTGGTTTGTCTCACAGTGGCAACCCAGGATCAGCTGAGGAGGCCAAGCACTTCTGACACTCAGACTTCAGCTGAGGTTGGATGCTCAAATATCACTGATAGTAAGAGTTGGTTCTTGACTGCTCAGAATTTCACTTAATGTCCCAAAACCCATACTCTGAAGCCCTGTTCAGTGCTGATCATAGAATCATAAAACATAAAGTGGTTTCAGTTGGAAGGGACCTTACAGATCATCCAGTTCCAACCCCCTGCCATGGGCAGGGACACCTTCCAACAGACTAGGTTTCTCAGAGACCTGTCCAACCTTGAACACTTCCAAGGATGGGATCCACAGTTTCTCTGGGCAACCTGTGCCAGGGCCTCACCCGCCTCCCAGGAAAGATTTTTTTCCTATTATCTACTCTAAACCTGTCCTTTGTCAGTGTGAAGCCGTTCCCCCTTATCCACTACATGGCCTTTTAAAAAAGCCAACTTTCTTGTAGCCCCTTTAGATTCTGGAAAGTGCTCTAAGCCTCCCTGGAGCCTTCACTTCTCCAGGCTGAACACCCCCAACTCTCAGTAGAAGAAATGCCCCAGTGTATAAACTCACTTTTCTATCCTGTGTTTGCAAACCAGTGCTGTTTGCAAGCTTGCAGCTTTCCACATCACAGATCCACATCACTGGAGATGGACGGATACTGAATGTGGTGCTCTGACTTTTGCTCTCTGAATTCAGAAGAGTTCTCATGTCAAAGACCAGCCATCCCACCCACTCTGAATTTCCTAAGGGGTTTGAGAGGCTCACTGCAGATGGCACCTGAACATTTCTTTTTTCAGCTGCCAAATCACCAGTAAGAATGGAACCAAGGAGATTTTTTTAATGTTTATTTCAGTATCACATTTATTTTTTCTATAACCGGAAATACTGAAATATTTCACTTCTACCATTAGATGAGAGAGGAGTCCCAGTCAGGCTGGGTTTACCAGACAAATCAAAGGCGAGTCTCCACATATTCAGGTGAATATTATAGGAAAGCATTTTCCTTTGGTTTCAAATATTATTAAGTTAGTGATAAAAGGATGCCACTTTAACAGGTACTCATTAGATTTGAAACTTTTGATCCAATCCATTTACCCTCCCACACACCCCCAAATAGGCAGCTCCCAAGCACTCCAGAAACTCTCAGGCACAATGACCCATGCATTACACCAACATTAAGAGTCTCACAGCAGCACAAACTTTATCCCTCCCTAAGGAGGAATGAAATTACTAATTTTTTCCCTCAAAGGTGATTCAGAGGACAGACTGTAGCAAAGGTTCTGTGCACGGAGAGAGAATTACTGCTAAGATTTTATTAGCACATAAACACAATGACGTTTTTGATGCCTTGGGCTATAGAAGCACAATCATTACAATGAAGGCCATATTTCTTTCCATCTTTCCATGGGTCCTGTAACACACTGAGCAATCCGTCTTGCTCACACACCCTACATAATCATAGATATATTTATTTCTTTGCTTCTCTCAATTAGCATTTGACCTTTTGAGCACTGCAGGCATTCTAGAGTGTGACAGCACAAACTCTGCAGGTTCTGCCTTCTGACAAAACCCAAGTGAGGCTCATGAACAGGTAAAGGACCACCACGGCACTATCAGGTACCAAATTTCTGAGAGCTGCTGCATGAGCCTCTACCAATGCCAGAAATACCCAAAAGCAGCACAATGAGGATGACTGGAGATGAGTGGCAGAAGACTGGCAGAGGTTACGGATTTTACACACTATTCTGAGCTAGAAAATACGTGTTTGCTCACTGACAAAGCAGTGCTGATATTTTTGTCATCCAAATGAGACACGAACCACTAATTTATAGAATCACAGAATGGCCGGGCTTGGAAGGGACCTTCCAGATCATCAGGTTCCAATTCCCCTGCTACTTCTTCACTTAGAAACAGTGGCAAATGTATAAATCTAAAGGTTTAGCAACACAAGGGGAAAACCCCCCACATTCTGGGTTGCTGAGGGTTCAAAACACATTTAAGAAACACAGAGATAATCCTTATTGAAAAGACACATAATAATTATTTATTATACTCCTTTTTAGCTCATGCACAAAAAAAGCAATTTTCTGAAATTTCATTTCAGCTTTTAAATGAATAGCAAATACCTCTGCACACAGTACTTTTAAAGAAAAGTGCAAAACTGAATCCACTCTCAACCTCCATTTTGTTGATTCAGTCATGTAATGCACTTTCTTTTTAATTGAATGATTTATATAACTGTGAAGCCCTCTGTGAATTTTACAATTGAATACATCATTGATGATTTTCTGCAATGAGGCTTGAAGCTTAGAATTAAAAAGTTATTAGTATTTTCATTAGGAAAGTTCAGGAGCTCAGATATTGAAGACCAAATCCCAGAATCCATAACAGGTTTGTACTGATTTTTTTTCTGCAATTGTTCAGAATTTGCTCTTCGTTATGAATTATTTAAATGAAACTCTTCCACAGACAAAAAAATTTCAAGGCCAGAAGAGATCATAGCAATCATTCAACCTGATCTGCTTTGTAATGCAGATCACAGTCATCCCTTTATCTTCTCACTGGTCTTTCCATTTAGGCTGTTTGGTGTGCCCTAAACTCCCATCCTCTGCAATATCTTCCCTGTCCTAATGCTCAGCACATCCTAATCCCTACAGCAACGTGCTGATTTACCAGGTCGTCAGAGATGAGGTGTTTTCTACCTACCTGTTATTTTACCCTTTGAGATACTTTTTCACACATCTCAACCCTGCTTTGCACCTTTATTTTCCCCAGTAAGACAAGTCTGCTTGTCAGAGAAGGGCTGTGCAGCTGCAGTGAATTAGCAAATAATGTCCATTTTTAACTGCTAAAGATACTCAGTTAATAATCATTAATTGCATAAAGACCTGCTGTGTGTTTTTTCCCAGAAGAAACTGGTACTGATTCCTCTCAGGTGATGCCTCAAATAGAATCATAAAGTCACAGGATGGTCTGGCTTAAAAGGGACCTTAAAGACCATCTTCTTCCAACCCCTGCCATGGGCAGGGACACCTTCCACTAGACCAAGCTCTGTCAAACCTGGCCTTGAACTCTTTCTGGCATGGGGCATCCCCTGGGTAACCTGTGCCAGGGCCTCACCACCCTCATGGTAAGGAATACTACTGGTAAAGGGTGATCTGTGGATTATTTACTGTCTTCCAGCCATATCTTTAAATGTAGACTAAAAGGAATGTAAAACTTCATCCTTGCAGAGGAATTTACCTTAATAATCAGTTTAGTGTGTGGTTGCATGAAAGAGAAGTGATTTTCCAGCTTTCTCAGAACACCAAAAGCTCAGACTAAGACTGAGCCTGCATCAGGGGTGGGTGGAGTGAACCACTCATCCATCATGATGCATGGACACAGTCATGTTCTAATGACTGCCCCTCTTACAGTCACCCTTCCCCACAAGGGAAGTAGAGATGTAAGAATTTTGTGAACTCTCATGTCATAATCATGAAAGGTATCCACTCTTGGCTGGAGCAGTCTCACTGTCCAGAAAATGTGCATGTATGTTTGAGGTATTTTGTCCTCAGGACATAAATCCACCGTGGAAAATCAGATTGGTTGCATTTAGAGCTTGAGCTTGAATAGAGTCTTTATCAGAGCATCAATCATAGAATGGTTTGGGTTGGAAAAGACCTTCAAGATTATCTCATTCCAACCTCCACCATGATCAGGGACGCCATCACCCCAAACCTCCCCATTTTGCTGAATCATTTCCAATTAAAAAAATTTTAAAAGAATAAAAATATGCACTGTTAAAAAGCTTTGAGTCTTTCTCGTGTTATCCCCTCAGATCTTAGAGTCTCAGAAGGTCCTGGGTAATTCACAGAGAACACTAATCTAAATTTTAAAAACTATAATAACTGTAACCAAAAAATGGGCATGAATAGCAAATCAGCAGTTTTGCTCTTCTTTGCCCACTGAAACATTTGTGCTATTTGCTTTATTAATATGAAATACATTGGGAAGCCTTTAAAAACATGAAGCTAAAGGTTTGGCTCATCCTCTGGTCTTCAATGATATTTCCATTTTACCTTTAAGGTTATGGTCTTTACACTGCTTTTTGCTTTTTGTTGTTGTTGTTTAATCTTGAGGGATCCACAAGTGCCTGACAGAATAAATTCTGTCCCCACCCCTTTCCAAACAATTATTTTTCTGGGGATGACCTGAGCCAACAGAACCCAGTATCAGGAAGACTTAGTGCATTTTCACTTCATCGCTCATGCCACTAAGAGATAATTACAAAATATATAAGTCCAGAGATGAGTTTGGAAGTGATGAATGAATATAAAAACACCATGGCACTTTTTCCACTTTAACACTTTCTTTCCAGCTGGGAACAGAAGCCTGTGCTGTTAAACAGCTGGTAAGAGATCGGTTCTGCTTTGGGAAGTGTGATGGGAAATGCAGTCTGGCAGGGTATTTTGCCCACAAAGCAGAATGAGAACATGAGATCCCAGTGCAGTACAACAGCTGTAGCTGCACTTCACATGGAAATCTTTCAACTTCATCTCCCTCTCTTCTTCTTCAGGTCCCATCGTCTTTATTCCCTCCTTTATCTTCACATTTATTGATCACTCCAACATTTATCACTGTGTTGAAAACAGTTGTGCAAGATTTTGGAACTCAAAAATGATTGAAAGAAAACTTCTTCTCAACAAAGAGGACAAATCAGTCTGCAAGCTATCCTCAAAAGCTGAAGGAACCAGATTCTCTCTAGATAGATATTAGACGTGTTGGTGCCACCAACAGAGCCTCACTGATTTTCATACCCTAGAAGTGCAAACCTTTCTATAATTCATTCTCAGTAAATCTTTCCAGGTAGGTAATCAAGGCAACACTGTTACTGAAATACTTGGCTTACAATCTGTTGATTATTGGTAGGAATTGCTATTTATACTTTTCTTGTTATTTTTCTCCATGCACAAAAATACCATTTTTTCCCACTAAGCAGAGGGTCTGTGCTATCCTGATCCCACAACCATCTTCTGAGCTCAGCAGACCACCATTAAAGGCTCTTGGGAAACCCTGAAGCAAGGACCAATGCCAATGATTTTGGAATTCCTTCTAGTTCTATGCTCTGATCATTAAAAAGATCCTCAAAGGCACAAAATTGACCCACTTTCCTGGCAACACCTGGGTGTACTTTCTCAAGATATATTCTCGGATTTCAGAGGATTTGCATTTATTTAGTGTCCACTGCTCTGTAGCAAGCAGGAGGGAAATGCAATAGAAACACTGCAATTCCACAAAACAGCTTAAACACTCCCCAAAATCCAAAAGGAGGACTTGACCCAGACCCTCATTCACTGCAGAGCTCTGATACCTTTGAGTAATGAGGGTATTATGTCACTGCATAGGTAATTATAAGGGGCACATTGGCAACTGTTTATTTCTTTTTATCTTGTATTATGTTTAAATTCCATTAGGATGCAACTGCCTGTCCTGAAAATTATAAATAATGTCATTAGAGAGGCACTGAGATTCAAACCCTTTCCCCCAGAGAGAAGACAAGCTATTGTCACAGCAGGGGTGGTTTCTTCTGCATTCCCAGGTGATTAATATTCATTGGAAGAGGCACTGGAGATGATCCCTTAGGAGGCAAGGTGATTCAGGCTGTGAGGCATGAAATAAATAAAATATGTGTCCCAAAAGGAGCACTGTGTATACTATCATTGTTTTTATAGTCTTGGCACTCAGGTAAGTGTCACAGCCACAGTGTAGCTTGAAAGGCTGAAAACCTGCCTGCACAGGAAAATGTTTCTTGTTCTTGTGATACCTGTTTTCTGGTGTAACTGCAAGATTGGGGTTTTTTTCAGTTTTATTTAGACCATTTAGAAAGCAAAGTAAAGCAGATTATGTAATGCTATTCTTAATTAGGATAAGAGTATCTGAGTGGGAAGGACTGTGAATGAGATTATTCTGCTTAGTAATCACTCCTGACATCAAACAAGTATAATTGTATAGGCATTTTTTTGGATCACTTCAGTCCATCTACCCAACATGCCTAATTTAAGTCAAAATGCAGATCTTTGTTGAATTCTGTCCAGTTCTCAATGTAGTCTTACCACTGCCAGCAGTTGGAAGTAGTATTGGGGCTGTCAAAGCATGGATGTGCTCTTTGTTCTGCCGCCTCTGATGGGACAAGCTTGGGATAGAAAAATCTGAAAGTGAGCAAGCTATCTGAAGATGGCAAGGTTTTAAAGAAACTGAGTGAAATACACCCAAACTCCTCCATCAGAACTTCAGAACAAGGTAAAACAAAATAAAGAGTCACCAGCGTGCTCCTTCTAAATACCTATGCAGTGACAGTCATGCCTAAAGATTTGAGCTTTTTATACATTTTTCATATATTTGTAGCTTTGTAGATGGTTAATACATGGTTATATAGCTCCTGGCATTTTTCCTACCCTTTCTCTTAGATTTTAGAACAATAAGCTAACCCTTCTAACACATACTTGGAACTCTGTTTAGTCTTATTCTTAAGAAGCCTGACAAGGACATTTTGTTTTCCACTAGAACTTAGAAGACATAAGAAAGCCCCTGGGTCAACTCCAATGGGGCAGAACCCAGGGGGAAATTACCTAACCCACTGCTCTTCTAATTGGGCAATATTTGTTAGATATGTTAATTTGTTAAACTTACAAAAACTGTAGAAATCTGATGCTGGGTCTGCCCACAGCCATGGAGACACCTGGAAGCTTCCATCATAGACCTGCCTTTCATCTTACTATTTGAACACTGTTGCAAGTTTTGGGTTCTTGATTTTAGGCAACAGAAGAAGGCACTTTAAGAGGTCACCTGCCAAGGAGTTACTGACTTTGTAACCCTTCACTCAAGATCGAAAAGTCAGGTGAAAAATGGGACACTCCTTCCTATACTGTAATAGCTCCTGCAGGATTTATTCTTGGAAATTCTTGGAACTCCTGACTGAGAAGTGACTTCTAAACTGGAGACTTGCAAGACTCAGGAGGAGACTGGACAGTCAAAATCAGAACCCAAGAGGTTTAGCTAAACCACTGCAACTTTGGCCTGAGACAATGCCAGGCCTGTAGCATGACTGCTTTTCTAGTCTCACAAAGAGCCTGGCATAGCCAGTGGAAATAGCAAATATAAGTGATCCAGCACATTTTAAAGAATTCATTTTTATAGGGATAAGTCTGGTCAGAAAAAAAATTGATTTGCTGTGTGTGGGCAGACCCATAGATGTAAAGTGTCATGGACCTGGTCTTACTGCTCAGAAATCGATAGAAAAATTCCTTTGGCAAGAAAGACACAGGACTGAGCATTTCCTTAATACTGAGCTATTCAGAGATTGCCCTATCCATATCAATTACAGATGTCTTTATACGCAGAAAATTTTTTTCCTTCAGTGAAGAAACAAATGAAAAAATATTCCTAGTACTATGGAAATTTCCTGTTGCAAGGAAGTTCTACATTTACAGCCCTTTACAGATTAAATTATTATTGCTGTGGACAATTGGAAATGAGTACCTAAACTCCAGAAGAAATTATTTTTTATTTATGAACTGCCTGTTAAAATATATCCCACCCACAGAACCGGGCAGGATGCTGAGTTTTCAGAAAAGAAAGGGTCATGACCAGATGATTGAGGAAAAATATCTTAATTTACAAGTTCTACCCACTTCTCTTCAAAGCCAGTCCTCATGTCTTAATTTAATAGGTAACATAGCACTGGTGAAGTCACCCAGAGCACACACAGTACAACTGAATCCTGCTATTTGTTGCTAAACAGAAAAAGTTATTTACCCACACCTGTTAAAAATGAGATAAATGTGTGAAGTGTAACGGAACTGATACTCAAGAACAGCTTTGACTACCTACTTTACAACCTAAATAATAGAGAGAAAGGGAATAGCAGATGCCCCTTATCCATCCTTTAAATGGATGGTGAAGGAAATACAGACATATTATATAGTTTTAATTGGATTTCTTCCGACTGCATTCCACTCAATAATTTTGGTGGGAGGAGAAGAAATCATCTCTTTAATGCTTTCATCAGCATTAATCACATCTCATTTGTTTCTGCAGAGGCCAAAGACAAAAAATTAGAGGCACCAGCAGTTTTTGGGTTCAAGGAATAAATACTGAACCTTTCTCCAAGTTCTAGGAGCAGCAGAAAATGAGAAAGCAGAAAAAATACATAACTATGATAGTGTGTGAATACTCAAAGACGTCTCACCAGCACCAAGCAACACTATTTCCTGAACCGAAAATATCTGAATTCCTGAAATTCTCAAAGGTCTCTTAGGTTGTAAGGACCTGGCATGCTTTCCCTGTATAAACCACACTACTTTGAATCATTGCTTCTGGAGAAACCACGTGCTCTAGGCTTTTAGGTTTGACCCAATAATCCTTTTTTGATAGAAGAGATATGGACAATGAGTGCAAGGTGCTAAGGTTCACCACCTTCTCTCTTTTTCTGTCCCCAGGCTGTCAGTTTTTGAGGTCATGGTGTTGCATCCCATGCACTGCTGTATTTCCATGCCAACGGTTTGCATAACCAGAGGAACTGTTTGAATACAGAGCACAGAGTTGGTTGTCAGAAGCAGCATGTTCCCTAAAGAGAGACAAAAATGAAATGTCATTTAGACGCTAAGAGAAAGCTGCAGCAAAATGAGATAGTTCTGTTGTTATCTAACATTCATCAAAGGGATCAGAGTGCTTAATTGCTGGTTTGAGAACTCCTTTATTGTATCATCTGCTATTCAGTGTTGGAAAGCACATAGTAATTTAGAGAGGTCTGTTCACTTTGAAGCAGAAAACATGCACAGACTTGCATAACATTTAATCAGCATCTTCATTCTGCCATTTATGGCTGGACAGACCTACTCCTTCCCCTACAGAAGGTCTGACAGAATATCCCTGTCCATT
The DNA here is from genome assembly GCF_000691975.1 of Corvus brachyrhynchos. Lineage (NCBI taxonomy): Eukaryota > Metazoa > Chordata > Aves > Passeriformes > Corvidae > Corvus > Corvus brachyrhynchos. The sequence goes on from NW_008246063.1 coordinate 2,469,777, forward strand.
TGAGAGTTCTTGTCTACACTCAGAATCTCTTACCATCTAAAACAACTAAACATCTAAATCACTTTGGCAGGAACCTCCTTGTCTCTACTGATTTTCAAAGGATCATAGGGCAAATGCACATCCCCTGCAGATATCTCAATTAAGTGATTGACTTCTCCTTCTCCACATGTCCATTAGGCAGAATAGGGTTGAAGATAGAAAGTTCAGGTCTAGAAGACAATTTCTCCTTGAACAAGAAGCTTTGGTTACCTGGAAAACACCTAAAGCGTTGTCATATTTACAATAAGAAATGTATCTTCAGGCTCCTCATAGCTTCAGGCAATTAACTTATTTCTATCAAGGCACTCTAATAAGTAGATACTGTAGAAAGGGAATAGTTTGATAGTAAAATAAGATTCAGTATTTGAAAGCACATGGGGGGAAAAAAGGAGACAGAAGAAAGAGTTCTCATAACAGGTGAGCTCCTTCCTGAAGCAAGGAAAAAGTCATTTTTAGTTTATGAGGCTGTCTTTTCTCTGGGCTTTAGAGTAGAATGTTCTTTCTTTTTCACCTTTGTTTTGTGTGATCTTTCACAAGGCAATTTAGTGCTCAAAAGTCTCTTCTGCTTCATACAATCTCAGTGTCATGAAGAAATTGTCACATTCTGTTAATTAGTCATCACTTTAGATAGCTCAGGTGGTGGTTTGGTTTTTTCTTTCCTTCTTGCTCCCCTACTTTTAAGATCAACACCCCAATAGTCCTTAGTGAACTGATATAATCAATTTGAAATTCTTGGTTTCTTAAATCATGTTTTGCGTGTGTTTTGTTTCACTGTTGCAATCTGTAGGGTGGAGGATTTCACTTTTTACCTCCCCATTTTATGTCCTCATGTCCTCTCTTGTATCTATTTCCCAGATGCCAGAGGAGAGACCAAGTGGCCTCTTTATTTTTTCCAATCTTGCCAATTTTTGTCTTTGAACCTGTAATATCTGGGGGGTGGGAATCACTTGCCAAAACAGCTCCCATAGAAATGGCGTTTATTTTAAAATAAATGGTATTTGCCCCTTTGGTGAAGGGAAATGAGCTCACTAAACATCACATTAAATTACATAAGTCAGAAGGCAGGTTTAGAGTATAATACATATGCTTTCCTAACTCTGTGGGAAAACAAATGATGGGGCAAAAGACGCTGTCCTTGTGAGCTATGGAGGTGTTCCTGGGATTTATGAGTCTTTGTCTGTCATTAAAAGGACTTTACCTGGTGTTAAATGTATATATCTGCCTATCCAGAGCCAAAAGAGAGAGCACAAATGAATAGCAGCACATGAATCTTTAATGTGTATTGGCTTTGTCTCCTTAATGTATTTATGGTTGCCTCACTTGCAGCACTTTTCATAGAGTTTTGTAGGTAATTATGTTTAGTGGTCCTTCCATCTTTCAGCCCATGCTGTCCTCCTCCCTCGTTTTGCCCCATCAGTCCTGCAGAAGCAAAGCCTCAGGCAGCTTAAGCCACATTTGACAGAAATGTAAATGATTCAAAGTTACAATTTTGTGGAATTTTACAGCTGGCCAAAAGGATGTGTTAATTAGCAGCACACTTGCTTTTGGGACCTGATTCATCTGGTCTATTCAGATATTTAAAATCCATCAGATATGTCTGGCCCTAGAGCACTTATTTCTTGCCAGCTGGTATAAAATGAGTCTGGTCAATTAGACCACACCTAAACATCTTCACACAAGATAACTAAAGTTAAGTAGCTGAATCCCACCCTTTGAGCACTTTCCAGGGTAAAATCCAATAAAAAAAGGTAGCATAGGAAATCTGGGTTTCATAAAGCTTATGCCTGGTTTCTCCTCTACTCCCTGGCTTGCTGGGTTTTGCTGTTTCCTGTTCCAGAAGCCACTGGTGCTTCATGGTGAGACAAATCTTCACAAAAATTCACTCTCTGCATTGACTACATCTTCATCAACACACACATTTATCTTAGACTGAATCATGGCCCTGTGACACCAGCCAGTTGCCTCAAAAGAGGCTATTCTGTGATAGTTCGGACATCCTAAGGTATCTGAGATACCTCCAGTTGTTGTGCCAGTCTGATGTGATAAAGAAGATGCAATAAACTGAGTCTTGCTCAAACAGCAGCAGGAGGGAATCCTAGGAAATACTAGAAGGTATCAAAGTCTCATGTTTAGACAAAAGACTCTGTGAAGAGCAGAAGGAAATCACTCATGACCTTATGCCTTCATGTGGTTTCCTTTGGCATTTAGATTCTCTTTCTTCCCTAATACTTGTCAGCTCACACCAAAACCTGGTAGTGAGGCCCTGACACAGGTTTCACAGAGAAGCTGTGGATCCCCCACCCTGGAAGTGTTCAAAGCCAGGCTGGATAAGGCTTGGAGCAACCTGGCCTAGTGAAAAGTGTCCCTGCCTGTGGGGATCTGTTAATCCCTTGCTTTTCATATTTCATATGTTCCCCTTGTTCCCTCCCTGGCCTTGGCCACTCCCTCTGTTTCTCCCTATTTGCTTCTGTCCCCCAACCCCGCCCAGGGACCACCCCTGAGCCCCTGACAAAACCATCCTGCACTCAGAGCACGTTGTCTCTCCACCTCTGAACATCACGGGGACAAGATGTGATTAAAGCCATCTCAAACCCTCATGAGAGACCCTTCTCTACCTTCTTTCCCATCCACTGCGTTGTAACGCTGCTGGCTGCCGGAGCCAGATTGCAGGGCTGTCCGTAATGGACTCCGGGATGCAATTAATGGCATGGCCCTAGGAAACCCTCGATGAGCTTCCACACGCAGCAGCCTGCTAGGCAGAGTCCAGCGATTACAACACCTGCCCACAAGGGGTTTGGAATTAGATTATCTTTAAGGTCCCTTTCTATGGCAGCTGGTGTGGGGTCAGTAGCTCTGACCGAGGAAGCTGTGACCGGTCCGGAGAGATGGTCCCAAAGAGATCGTCTTCCCGAGGGAGAGGAGAGGCCCGTGTAGCTGTTCCGGACGAGGCAGCTTTATTAGTTCAGCGAAGGGGAGCCAGGGATCAGCATCTCTGTGCCCTCGCAGAGGCAAGGGGCTTGCTCTTATAGGGATACAGGGGGTGGGTGTCAGAGGGTAAGGGCCAATGGGTTACAAAGGATATGCATAGGGTCTCCCAGAGGATTCTGGGTTTGTCTTCTTCTCGCCATAACTGAAAGTGGCTCCCTTTCCAGGGAGTCCTGCTGGGAAGTTAAGCACTCTCCTTATCTCAGCAGATGGTCCTCCAGGGCGGGGACTGGACATACCCCACATCTTTCAACCTGAGCCAGTCTATGATTTTGTAGTTCTGTGTTCTCTCTTCCTGTTGCTGTCTTCTTCTCAGCCTCAGGAGTGGATCTCCCGAGGAGCATAAGAGTGCTCTTGGTCTTCCTTTACCTTTTGCAAAATCTATCCATGGTTTTGTGAGGACTCAAAAGAAATATGTTTCCTCATACTACCAGCCTAATTCAAAATAAAGTATTCAAATTATTCATATCAACTTTCAAAACTCTTTAATCCAGTTTTTTATGTCCAGTCAGAAAATTTTAAAAACTCCCTTTGGCTCTGTTGCTCTCTCATGCAGAGGTGATGACTGTCCAGGGGCAGACGTGTGTGAAATCTGTTGGCATGAAATCTTCACAGAATTTTTCTGGATACAGATTTTTAAAAAGAAATCAAAGTGCCTTTTTGAGCAGAAATAAAAGGTGAGATTAATTAAATACATGGAACAAAACAAACTGTTTATTCTGTGTCAGATGACAGATACAAGGAATAGCTTTTGAAGTTGGCAGAACCACCTTTCTGCATGGCAGACTAGAACAACCAACCCCTTGAAATCTTGTGGAAAGGGTATTTCCCCTGAGAGTCAGAGCTGCATATGTCAAATCTCATTTTTCCTGCAGAACAAAGCTTTTCACAACACCAGCTTGGCAGCATAACCACCAAATTTAGTAGGATAAGTGTCAGGAAGTTTCCACTGAGACCATCTGGGAAAAATCTGTGAAATGGGAGCAAGGGACTGGGATTGGTTTATCAACATTATCACCAGGGAGCTCAACTGTCTGAGACATCAGTTGACGCAGTTCACTGATGCCCACTGCAATGAGATATCAGGAGCTGGACTTCTGTGATCCTTGCAGGCCCCTTTCAACTCAGGATATTCTGATCTGAAGGTCAGTGAGGAATTGCACTCATGGGCTGGGTCCTCTGATTTGTGTTTTCAGGCAGAATGAAGATGACACTTGACAGAAACTACAAAAGCTTTTAAGAATTGACAAAATGACATATTTGCCTTCTGAGGAATTCAGCCCTCCCTCATCAGGCTACAGGGAAGCTGAAAGGTCTTGTTTGACCACTAAAGGCTAGAACAGTTCCGTAATATCAGCTTTTCAAATCTCTTTTGGTTTTAGCTTTCAAATATATTTTTTCCCATCCAACAAAACAAAGATTTGGCCATAGTGGACCATGTGTTTCTAAGCCTCAGGCTGGAACACCTGGGTTTACATTATCTGAAGTTGAATGTGAATCTGATGCAAAGACTCCATCTGGTACCTGTTGAACAGTGCAACATTCCATGGTTCAGCCTGTGCTTGTATCTTGCAGTTGGCTTTTTGCTGGCTCCTGGTGCCAGTGCAAGGTCTGCCTTCTGATTTTCAGATTATTTGATGATGCGTATCCTGGAGACGCATCGGAAATCAAATTCTGTGCAGAATTCATGCAGCAGCTGTAACCCTCTGGGGCAAAATGAATCACTGAGCATAGGGCTGAGCATAAAGCATCCTTAGTCAGCAGAATCAGCTTTGGGGCAGTCTTTTAGAGGAGCGTAAGTCATTTGGCACTCTCTGAGACTGCATTTGGCACTCTCTACAAAGCACCCTTAAAATTTCTTTTTCAAAAGTTACTTCCCTTCAAAAACACTGTGCAGGTTTTGAGAGTTTGATGTCCTTTCCTAATATTTCCTGACAGAGTGGGGACGTGAGTTTTGCCAAACAGAATTGTGAGCCCAGAAGTTATGGAGTCCTCCAGAGAGTTTTGTACCTCAGATTTCTTAAGTAAAAGGAAAATCAGCACCTCAGCCTGTTCTGCTTCATGCATAGGAACACTGTTCAGTCTCCGAGTCATCTCCTTCATGTTCTTCCTCACGTGGCCACCATTTTCTGTATAAAGAAGATTGCAGTGGGTATCTTGAGAAAGGAGCCAATTTTACTCATGAGGAAGAAGTTACCCTCAAAAAAAGCTCAGCCTACAGCCAGCATGGTACCTGCTGGTTATGCCAACAAAGTCTTGAGAAAATGCCCATCACAAACAGTATTTGAGCATCTCTGTGGTAACACTCAACTGGGACATCTGCAGCAGCACGTTCTAGAATCATAGAATCATTAGGTTTGGAAAGGAACTCCAAGATCATCAAATCCAACCTTCACCATGTCTCTTGCCAAGTGCCTCCTTATGATAAGGCCAAATATTTTTTGTGGCAAAACACAAAAGCTCCATCTGCTCCCTGCATGAAGCCTGAGGACAAAACAGCACAATTAGCTTAAGCATGAGATAAACCGATCCTACAGCAAAAAACTGCAGAGTTTTACTGTGGTTGATAAGTTTCAAGGGAATATGCACTAGAACAGACTGGAGGGTTTTGACAGTTACACTAAGAAGTCATAAAATTTGATTGTGAAACCAAAAATAAATACTCATTTCCATCCAGTGCCCAGCTTCCAGGGGCACCAAAAATTACCCACACGAGTTTCTATAATCTCACTAGGACTTGACTTCCAATTTATGTTCACCATCTTCATCCAGGTGGTTTAAAACACTAATTGTTCAAAGAATTTTGGGGAGGAAATAGAGAGTTGATGAATATTCTCTGCCGTGTTCTCCAATGCTGATGGAAAGGAAGCATAGCCAGGCAAAGGCCCAGTCCATCAGTGAGCAGTTCTGTATTTGATTCTGGCTTATGTTTACCACTGAATTTGCCTGGTAACCTCCTCTTTGCTGTTCTTCCCACTCCAAATCATTGCCTACTTTCTACAAAGCCTTCTGGACTTGGAGGACTCTTCATGTGCATCCTGCTCAGTACAGTAGCCTACAAGAAACATGACTACTTTACACGTTTTTCCCTCTTTATTCATTGGGCCTCACCAGATGTAATTCACCTCCTTTATTCTAGATATATTAAGGTATAAATTCCACAAAAATCCCTCAGAGTGGGCTACATGTCGACACTAGCTGGACTATTCAGGCATCCCTCTGATCCAAATTAAAATAAGGAATAGTAATTGATAAAAACAGATGCTGGTCTATCAGTGTGGAAAGAGGATTTCCAAGCCCCAGAGATTTAGGTGGTTAAAACCTCTTTTTTCAGTGGTTTAAACTGTTTCATGATCCAAGCCCCCTATTTCTCCACCTCAAAACCTTTCCTCTTGACATATATGCCTCAAACACAAGCCCACACGGCAAAAAAAAAAAGAGGGATACTTTCCTTTTCAGCCAGCTCAGGATATTTTCAGGGAGGGAAGGATGCACCCATCAGTCAGACGACTTGTCTGTCCGTACATCAGGGTGACAGCCACTTTGTTATATTGATAGATTCTAAGGGGCTGGGAGTAGAGTTACTCACTGATACGATTCATTACACTTTAACATACGATGCTCTCTCGTTACTGTCTAGAAACATTGACTACGTAGAAGTCCAGCATACTGATTTATTGGAGCTGGCAACTCAAGTCCAATGAAGAATCCAATGCAGGGAACTTTTTGCCAATACACACTAACTTTGTTTACTCAATAGAGGATGTATCCATCTTTCAGTTGACATTGATTGCCCTTCTATTTTTTTTCAACATGCCCAGGCTGTAAAGGGAAAAAAAAGAATCCCATCACAGAAAGTGATTTGTTTTGGTAGAGTAAAAAATGTTAAACCTCTCCACAGATAAACCTAACAGGGTGAGAAAATAATAACTGTCCTCTTCTGTAGCATAAGGGTTTTAATTTGAAACACAGCTCGCACAGCTGATTATTTCCTGGCTTACAATAGAAATATTCATTCAGACAGAAGCAAAATGCCCTCATTTTTCTGCCCTGAAAGGCCTTGAGTGTCATAATGGAAGGAGACGGGGAATGAAAACAACAATCATGTTCTGGCACGCAAGTTACCAAGATAGTCATGGAAGAGGGTGGAATAAATCCATGGAAGACTTCATCTTTGAGACACACACATGAATACCTGCAAGCCAGCTGTGGTAGGATGAAGGGCTCAAACATGAGGAATGTCTGGTCTGGCTTTGGACACAGGGTTTGTGCTCTCCCATGACAGACAGGGAGATCACAGGGAACTGCCAAACACATTTTTCTATCTATTGACCATATAATCACAGAGTAACAGAATGGCTGGAGTTGGAAGGGATGTTAAAGACCCCCCAGTTCCAAATACCCTGCCATGGGCAGGGACACCTTCCACTATCCCAGGTTTCTCAGAGCCCCATCCAATCTGGCCTTGAACGCTTCCAGGGATGGGACAGCCACAGCTTCTCTGGGAAACCTGTACCAGGGCCTCACTGATGTTTAGTTCAGGTCAGGACACACTTCATTTATTAAAAAACTTTAATGACACAAAACGAATGTGTGAACCAATTCAACTATTCCTCTGTCATATGCACAAATCAAAAACAGGGATCTTTGGAAAGTAAACTGGAGGCTCTCAGAAAATTTGAAACTTCAACAAAAAGTAGGGAAATGTTCTCTGATAGCCTCCCATGGAATTGTTTCTATTTTTTACTTAACTCTCCCGAATAACTATAGCACTCCACACCTGCAGAGCCTGAAGTGTTACATAGACAGTAAATAATAAACCAAAGAATGCAGTAGGCTCAGTCAGGAGATGGGTGTTTTCTGTTCAAGAGCTGTTTGAGGCAGCAAGTTCAGTGACACTGGTAACTTCAGCTGGGTTTTCATTTTCCAGAGAAATAAAGCAAATTGTTGCTGCCTATATTCTCTAGAAATTAGGTCATCTGTTAGCGTGCATCTACAAGTGGAAGGTTAGATGTGCAGGTTGAAGAATCATTCAAATACCAATTGACAAGGCAAAAATGAAAAGAGAATAAAACTTAGCAAGTACTTTTTAATCAAGGTGGGGAGGCCCTGGCACAGGTTGCCCAGAGAAACTGTGGCTGCCCCATCCCTGGAAGTGTTCAAGGCCAGGTTGGATGGGGCTTGGAGCAACCTGGGATAGTGGAAGGCATCCCTGCCCATGGAAGATGGATAGAACAAAATGATCTCAGGGGTCCGTTCCAATCCAAACCATTCCATAATTCTGTGACTCTGCACATAAATATGATTTTCATTGCTTGTCTAAGAACAGGCCAGAGTGTGCTGTGCCTTTGGAGAAAGAGCTTAAAAAACATCTCTTGACTTTAATTCTTCAGAACAGCTTTGACATTTGTAGCAGGGCATCTAACCACCCGCAAGAGTTTATCTGTTGTTTGTTATCCAGTCAGATAACTCAAGCAGGACAAGCTGTCTTGTAGGGAGTTGTTTTGGTGCCATGGGGTTACCACTGATCTGGCATCTCCCAGCTGAAAATAAACATCTTAGTGTTGAAGTGAGATCTGACAAGATAAGCTGGATTTCTGACTGACAGACACTTGATTTATAACTATAAAAGCCACACCAAACTCACAAAACAGAAATCTTCCACACATTTCCCTGGAAAAGTGTGGAGTTTCTTCCATGAGTGAGGATGCCCTTTCATGGTTACTCCCAGGGGTTGAGTGAAGGAATCTGTACATTATTGTCATTTTGTTGTAAGTTACATTTGACTCCTAATCCATACCATTTCTTTTGCTAGGTTTACTATAGATACCTTGATATAGTGCACTGTTTTATGTTATGCTGTAATCTATTAGTAATTCTTCTTGGTTTAGACTGTGCAGTAGGTAACTCTGATTAAGATCTTTCATCTGTTACCTCTTATCTGTTTAATAAATAATTCATTATTTTAAATAGATCTGATTTGTCATCATTGCAACTTGCGAGCCAAAGTGATTCCTTATATTCAAACTGTTCCCAAAAATCTGAGGCAAGGATTTACCTTTATTTAAACCCCTTTCTGTGAAGTAGTTTAAATACGAAAAAGAATTCTCCCTGACCTTCAGAGTCAGTGGCAGGGCTTCTTTAATGAACTTTGTCTGAGGCTTCCACTCTCCCTGACTACATTTACTCATAATTGCTCACCCTGGGCTGGGCTGATGTAAATGAAGGCACTCACAGAGCATTTCTTTGTGCTTATCTCCAGCCTCTGCAGCTTGAAAAGCCTACATCTTGTTTGTTTGCTAGTCCACAAAACACCAAAAAGACAACTTTCTGTGTCTGATTCCTCAGGGAATTTGGCCAGGAGCAGAGACACAGGAGACAGCAAGGGGGATTTTCAGCCTCTCCCACATGTTCTTGCAATGCTCCTCAGGGTTTATGAGCATTCCAGCTCTGACAATAACCAAGGGAAATGTAGAGGTTGTAACTAGAGGCCTAATTCAAAGGTTGTAATTGAAGGGACACAGAAGTCTGGGATGTAGAAATTTATAGCAACAGTACCACATTTACATTGTGAGGCACAGTTTCATGCTGAGTGGGCTGCACATCTGCTCAGTTAAGCTGGATCACAATTATATCCCACCATGAAACACTAAGAGTCCGAGGGTTCAACTTTCTCTCCTCCATTTGTTCCCAAGATCAGGTTTGGAATATGAAGAGAACACCTCCAGAATCTCTATAAGAAACTAAATCTACAAGCTGATGTTCTGCTGTCTGTACTCACATGGAACAGCAAAGCTCTGTATAGGACTTCAGTCTTGGTGGCAGATAGAAGGTGAAGGAATTAAATCTTATGTGGAGACAACTGCCAAACAGGGCAGTTTTCAGTGCAAAATGTATCAACAAGAAAACATCAGACTCCAACAGATCTGATGTGGTCTCTGGTAAACCGCATTAAAACAGCGTCATAATTCTGGATAAAGGATTCTCCAGCTCCACATTTCACTCTACATATATTTTGCTAATTTTTCTCTCTGCAAGTGAAAAGCCCTCTCCAGGAACACAGCAAAAAGAATCTCTTGGCATTCAAAAAACCTTTAGAAACAGTAAATATGTGCTGCAAATTGCACTTTGCACACACCACCCCTCCCACGCAGACAGCAATGAGCACTTAATGCCCCAGGAGTGCAAGGAGGCAATTCCTCGTAAATGTTAAGTGCTGCCTGTTGCTGCCTTCGAAATGTCATTTCCAACAGTTGTGATTGAATGAGCAACTTCTGCTGCATCCTTCCCCCACCAGCTCTCCTACATCCTGACACATGTCCCTGAATTCATATCTGTGTGGAAATGGGCTGCATTTCTGACAGGCGTGTGAGGGGGCTGAGTGGACTCCAATAATGCAACAAGGAGAGGAGAGAGTTCACATGCCTAGAAAAATGCAGGGCAATTTCACCTGATTTTGCTCTGTAGGAGTCAGACCCCCTAAGGTTATTTACTAAAACACATTTGATGAACTAGAAGCCCATTTCCCCCCACTGCATGTACAGGAAGTGTAAGCAAGCAGCTCAAGGTTAGACGTGCACTGTAAAAACATAACACCTACCTTTAAAAAGTAAAGATGTATTTAAAAGTATAATTTTATATTTTTTCACATGTATTATTAATAACATATGGACAAAACTGCCTTTTAATAAAAGAAAATTAGATTAAAAAACGTCTGCTGTAGGCAGACATTTGGAAGAATGCAATGTAAAAGGCAACAACGAGGGCGTTGATCTTCCTAACAAAGCATGAAACAGCTCAGGAACATCAAATCATCAAACACCAGAAGGGGCACAGCCCTGCTTGGGCTTCAGCTGGAACCTTTTACCTGTCTGCACACACAGCCCAGTGCTCTGAGCACTGTTACAGTTAGAAATGTGGATTTTATGTAAATGTAACATAGTCCAGCTTGGTTTCTTCAGTATGTTCCAAGTAATAAAAGTGCATCCCTTATAAATGTGGTAGAACTTTTGTTTATCCTGAGAAGTCCAGAAGACTCTACATAAGCAGTAAAGCTATTGTAGAATATTATACTAGAAAATTTTGTTGTGGCTTTTTTAAAAACAGAAGGGAAGATTCTGGATAACTTCTGGATAACTTGAGACTTAAGAAATTTGTAGTGAATTATGGGGTTTTTTACTGTTATATACTGTCTCTGAGTACTTTCAAACAGCTGCTTCCTTCAGCTCAAGAGATTTCTGAACATTAGTGAAGGATGAGACTTAAAAATTTAGAAATTGTTTGGGCAACTTTCCTGTGTAAGCAAAACCGCAGAAACATAGAATGGCTTGGGTTGGAAAGGACCTTAAAGATCATCTCACTCCATCCCCTGCCATGGGCAAGGACACCTTCCACTAGTCCAGGTTGCTCCAAGCCCCATCCAACCTGGCCTTGGACACTTGGGACATTCAGATCTTCTCTGGGCAGCCTGTCCCAAAGTCTCAACAATCTCACAATAAATATTTTTGTTCCAGTATCAAACCTAAACCTGCCATTTAGGGCAGATCAACAGCCCATGAGCTCTGGCATTTGTCCCACAGGTCACATACAGCATAGAAAGCAATTTCTTGTCATTCATTAGGGTGTTTATTATCAGATGGTGTCGACCAGCAGTTTTTATTGTATTTAAAAATCCACAGATCTGTATTCACTGCATTCCTTGTCTGAAAGATTGTTGGTCTTTTTTATGAGAAGTTAATCATCAAGGTAAAATTAAAAAGTAAGAATGGAACAGCACATTAAAAAGATTTAAAGGAGTTTAATCTGCCAGTTCTTCAAACATTTTTAATTGGCATGGTTCCACTCTAGTCCGTTGAATGATGGTGATTTTTAGCAGCTGAGTGTCTAAGAAATGTCTGAAAGAGAAAAGGAAGGCCATGGGAGGCTACTTGTGTGCAAATCCTACAGAAACAGTGGAACCAGAAGGACTGTTTAGGATGGGTGAGGAGGGCTGCAGCAGGGTGTGGTCACTAGAACCAGAGAGGCTGGAATGGGAATTTGATTCATCTGTGAGTGTACAATTCAGTCTAACTCTCTAAGCAATTTAATTTCCAGCCAAGATGCATGGGATTCCATAGCGTGGGATTCCAGAGCATGGTACCTGACAGGAAAGTTAACTGGAACCACTGTGTTAATTGTAACCACCCCAAGCAGTCTGAGCAGTGCAACAAGTCTGGAGGAAGGTACAATGAGTTTGCTCTTTGTCCAGTATTACTTTTTACAATCTGACCCTAAACTCTTCTCTGAAAAGCGATCCTGGCCTTGCCAGTTCCTCAAGAACTCTTCCAGGAGCTTCCTCCTCATCCCAAATATTGGTTTAAATAAAAGAGAAAACTTCAAAATAACAGCAACTCTCAAATGAAGCTCATGCACAATGAAGGCAATAAACAATCTTAAACACCAAACCATACTGTATCAAGAAACCCCAAACTCCTGTTGTGAAATGAACTCTTCTTTTTTCACTTTAATTACAGATCTCAGCAGGCACTGTGACATAAAACCCTGTGAGATATTTGATAATAAACTCAAACAGTCCCATTTTCTTTACCCATTAAATAGATGATCACAATTGGAAAGGAGGAGAACAATTCCCAGCATGGAATAGATCTTTATGGATTTGTCCCATCCTGGGCAGATTCCCTCTGGGGTGGGGGTTAAGTTGCTATCAGACTGGGTGATTGCCATTTCGACCAGTGCTTGTGGTTCTCAGAAAGATAATTCCAGCCAGGAGCGGTGTGAATTTTCATTTTAATGCCTTCTGGGTTCCTGCAAGGTTCTGGTCAGAGAGCATGCAGTTGTGTTTAGTGAAAACCTCATTAAAGATTAATCCAGCAAAGACTGGCCATAAACATTTACCACTGTAATTCCATAAAAGTTAATGGTGTCAGTAAACAGGAGGCTGGGACAAGCCAAGCTCCACAAGTCATGGTGGGGAGGGAAAAAATCCCTGGCTGGAGCAGCAGCTTGCAAACACTTGGCAGGACTTGCTTTGCATGTGGCATTTGGAAAGTGGGAATTGCTCCCAGTAGGAAAGGCTGAAGTGGATTCTGTCTCTTGATTTGCTTAGGAAAATGATTGTTTATCCCATCTGTTGTTAGGGAATGGTTCCCCGCAGAGAGAGGATCCAGTGCAGGCATCGAGCTGGCCCCGGAGAGGAATATGAGACATGGGCAAGTCAGCAGAACAGCTTTGCTATGAATTTGTGATGGTTGATGTCTTTCTCCAGGCAGCCATACCTGAGGAGGGAAAATGAATTCATCAGCTGAATTCAAAGGGCAGTTTGGGAAAGGCACTTAAGAAATATAAACTGGGAAACTGCCCAAATAATGATGTTTTATGGCAGGGAATTTCTTACTGAACAGAATCCCTTGTTGAATTTCAGTTGAATTTGTTGCAGTCCCACTCATAAATAACATTTTTCTTTCCTTTCTGTTGCCGTTGCTGATGATAATTCATTGCATACTATTTATTATGTGCTAACATTTCATACACAATGGAACAGAAAGTCATATTTTCCCTTAGAAAAGCAGCCTGAAGAACAGACAATGTCATTATACATATTTATACCTACAAGCTGAATGCCAGGGCTTTTATTATGCTTTATTAATCCAGAAAGAACTTTATAATCTCTTAATGCAACAGTTATATTCTATTCAACTGTCCTATAAAAATATATCAAAGCTGGGAATGGTAAATAATTATCAAATCCATTAAGACTCAGAATATAATGAGCAGTGACTGTTGTTTTATTTGGGGATGTCTCAAAGCAATTCCCAACTTTTTGTCCTCCTACCCCATGACATCAAGTATAGAGTTAATAAAGGAAAAATACCTCCAATTAACTTATATGTTAAAAGGCAACACAGAAAGCCTAAAATACACCGGAAAAGTTCAAAAGAACAGTAACTATTTTAGAGTGATACCAAAATAAAAAACAATCTACTTCTGCGTATAAGAAAAAGCAAAGCAGCATGAATTATGTACTTATGTAAATAAAGCTAATATGCGATAACATTAATTAATGGCATAAAACTTCTGCTCATCATTCTGCAGATAGCAGGTATTCATTTGTGAGGATTAATTTATATTTTAATTAGAAATTTACATATTTAGCAGCCTTGCCATCAACAATTAGCAACCCCAGTGCATTTGAGGATTTTCAATTTAGACTAAACATAGTGACTTTCAGAGGGTCATTTTGGAGCAATTTGTCTCATTTCACAGCAATGGGGAGCTACACATTCCCGTCATATCCACCTATTACCTTCGGATAAAAACTCCTAAGAAGTAGTTTGTAATACCTGAAACATGATTCTTCTAATTTATTTCTCATGAAACATTTATGGTAAATATTAATTGCTAGGGAAGGCCTCTGTGGAGGTTGAGGAAGATAAAATTATTTGCAATGTAATGAGTTTGGAGCGACAGTAAATCAGCCTTACGAGTGCTGGGTGAGTGGGGAAGTGACAGGAGTGGTTGGCTCCATGTATAATTAAGTTTTAGGTAGGATTAGTGAGTAAGAGGTTAAATAAATTTCAAATAATTCCATAATGTGCTGGCAGTATATACAGCATGAGGTTTGATCTAAATACAAAGAGTGAGAAGAGGAATCTGGGTTGGGTGGCTTCCATGATTTATCCCCGATACACAGATAGAAAGATCTGGGCTCTGGTCTCCCAACCATCAATGTGAAAGCAGGGGAACTCCACCACAGACAGAGTATGAGATATCTCTTAACACACCAGAAGTTTTCATATGTTCAGATCCATCAGAACATGGCCCAAAAAATTCACTTCAGAGTTGTTTCATAGCAAGAAGTGGAACAATTTTGCATTTCTGAGCAACCACGTTAAATTCAGTTCAGAACAGGTGTTATTCCCAACTCACCCAAGCTCATTCCTCACCCTGCAACAGAAGCTTTGGCTGGAGGATAATCCCTGGGGAACCCAGAGCAGAACACCAGCACTTGAAATCTCACCCAGAGCTCGTGGGGTGAGGAATTGCCTCCCTTATCTGCAGCCTTCAGTTGCCATCATGCAAATAACATTGCAGACAAGATAAAGGAGGAGAAGGCTGACTGATGGAGCTGCCCAAATAATATTTAATGGCAGGGAATTTCTTCCTGAACAGCATCCCTTTTTGAATTTCAATTGAAATTGTTGCATCCCATCCATAAATAACATTTGTCATTCCTCTCTTTTGCCACTGCTGTTGGCAATTTATTGCATACTATTTGTTATAGGGTAATATTACATACACAATAGACGAAAAATTCATATTTTCCCTCAGAAAACCAGGCTGAAGTGCACATTCAGGAGTAGGAGGATGCTGTATGATATCCTGTGATGACTGGACAGTAAGTTTGGCTAGGACTACTGTTTCTGATAAAGTTTTTTCTTAATCAAGGCAAAATTTCCATCAGGACATGGTCATTTCTTTGTGTTCCTCTCTCATACTGCTGCCATGGGAACGATCATGTGCCAGGATCAGGGGACAGTGGTTCAGTCCCACCATCTCCTGTATGGGGTAAAAGGCATGGTCTTCACCCCAACCCACTCAGTGTCTTATATGATCCAAGGCAAGATGAGCCTTGAAACTCTCTTTGATTCAGCTTCTCTAAGTGCGTAAAAAATTGAATTCTCATTAAGGTTACTGAAATATATTTATTTCAAAAGTAGTGTTTTGAATACCCTACAGGACTTCCCTGAGACATAAGGAATATGGCCAGAAGCACCCATGGATGGGAAGCTGCAGCCCTGCCATCAGTTATAATGCTGGGTATTAATTGTTTCTCCATCCCCAGTTGTGCCCATTTGCTCAGCCCAGCTGTGCCATACAAAGCAGGGCTTCACCAATTGTGTGCAAAGCTCACTGATGCAGCTTAGAGAAATCGAGGATAGGGGAGATCCAGAGATCTTCTACTCCATGACTGCTGACACCTTCCTCTCCATCAATAATTCTTTTCTCACATAAACAGCATTTGTACTGAGAAGTGCCTGTAAGTAAGACCTGTAGCTGGAAACATCCCTCCTTTGAAAAAGTGAGGTTTTGCCAGCACTTTGCTGGCTCACTGCCTTGCCATGAAGGATGGAGCAGTTTTCACCCAATTCTACCTTTCTCAACATTTCACAAACTCCCCCGAATCCTTCTGATCCCTCTTAGGCACTTCTCTGCTAATTTAAGGAACATTGGCCATCCTCCTGCACTTCAGTTCATCTGAGAGACCAATATTTCACTGACCAGCCAGAAGGTATTAAAATACGAGCAGTTAACTCTTGGCAGCTGGTACACAACCCTAATCCTCTCTCAAGGCACTGCTGACACCTGAACCATTTCTCCAGGTATTTGATAACCTGTGGCTAAAAATGGGCAGTGATGTAGATAGAGCAAGTATTGCTTCCACAGGTACTCATTTTCTTTGCTATTCTCCCCAATAGATTTTTGTTTTCCTGAAGACTAAATGAAATCTTTTTTCCTAGTCAGAGTGTACAGACCTGTACTCTCTTTCATAATTGAACCAGTCCCTTTATTCCAATCCATCCTCCTCAGTCATGGTTTCTTTACTAACATTCATTTGGATGTTTAGCCAAACATTTGTGGTTTTCCCTCTTTTTCTGTGCTATAATAAGAGCTTGAAGCCTCAGTCAAGGTTAGCAATGGGTTGTGCTGGATGCTCAGTGTTTGCAATTTCATATGTACAAGCACATGTATTGAGGGAAAGGCCCCTGTGCCTAAGACTTGCATTTAACTCAGGAGGGATAAAAGGCCAGCAGATGCTTGGGAGGAGATAAACCTCACCCAAAATCCGTGTCACACATGGACAATGAGCTCAGGTTTTAGGTAGCACCAAAGTCACACAGAGCAATGTGTCCATTCACAGCCATTAATGGATTTAAGTATCTGGCAGCAAACCAAAGAGGGGAAGAGGGGAGAGCCCTGCAATGCAGATGAGTTTCCCTTTCATCAAATACTTTCTTTTCAAAAGAGCCACAGAACAAAAAGTGTCATTAATATCCCGTGACTCCCCGCATGGGCTTCACAAAAGCACTTCTAGACAGGACTGACTTGAAACCTTGCAATTATTGATTGTTGTATTTTTGCCTTGGAAGGTGACAGATGTAGGTCCATACAAATTATGCCTTGTTTTTTTTTTTTCCTACAGTCATAATACAATCACTCTCTACCAGCCTAGATACACTTTTCATTCAAGCAAAATTAGGATCTCCCAGAACCTGCCCCTGTGTCAGTAGATGTTTACAGAATATGGTAATTTCCAGAAGAAAATAAAGATGGAAATTCCCAGATGGAAAACATTGCTATTCAAAAAACAACAACAACAACAAAGAAAAAAGAAAAAGAAAAAAATACTACCACCAAACAAACACAAACAACCAAAAAAAGATATATACACCTGCAAGAGTTTGAGTTTCAATATCTCCCTCTCACTTGGTAAAATTCTGTGATTCCAAGCATAGGATTGCAAGGAAGGTAAGAAGGAGGACATGCTCTCAGCCCTGGGAAGCATCTGCAGGAAAATTGTGTGTTCTGAGGCATTTCTGATTATTAGAGACTTTTCACAGGGGCATGTAGTGAAAGGACAGAAGGAATGGCCTTAATCTGAGGGAGGACAGATTTAGACTAGATATTGGGAAGAAATTCTTCACTGTGAGTGTAGTGAGGCCCTGGCACAGGTTGCCCAGAGAAGCTGTGGCTGTGCCATTCCTGGAAGTGTTCAAGGCCAGGTTGGATGGGGTTTGAGCAACCTGGGATAGAGGAAGGTGTCCCCCATGGCAGGGGATTGGAACTGGATGATTTTTGAGGTCCTTCCAACCCAAACCATTCTATGATTCTATGATTATAGGATACAGATCCTGACGGTGCTCACCCCCTTAGAGTCGCTGTGACTCAGCCTGGGAAAAGTTATTTTTTAGTCATCAACTCCTTTAGGATGACAATTACCCTATAAACTTGGAGAGACCTGGGTCACTTCTATCCAAGACTGGAAGATCATGTCTGGAGTGGTTCCTGCCTCCGTGAAGAATTCTAATTCCTTCTGGTGGCAGAAGCATCAGCATAGATAAACTGTCCTAAAAAATGTCATAGAATCATAGAATATTTTGGGTTGGAAGGGACATCTATGGTCACTCAGTTCCAATCCTCTGCTATGGCACTAAACTGAGCCAAGCCATAGGCAACTACCAATATCACTGGTGAATTCTTGGCAGCAGAAACACCTCCAAGAAAGATTTGCACTGAGTCCCAGCAGCACAGTCAAGCCTAAATTCTCCCACCTTGGAGAAGACGGTCTAAGAAACCCAGTTCAGCCCTGTCCAGCCTTTTGCAAAGAGAAGGGAAAGAAGCAGACTGGAAACATCAGGACAAGGAATCTGTAGATTTGTGATTTGCTGATGTAATCAGCACTAAGAAGCGTAAGAAATCTGGGATCTTTGCTCAGTGTTACATTGTGAACATACCTTAAACTAGACAGCTTAAGATACAATTTCTCTAGGCATGGTAGATAAACATAAATTAAATGTCCTTTTTCCGTATGACTAGAGTGACCAAATACTGAAGAAATAGGTGTGAAAGTAAGAGTTGGACCTGGCAATCCCTGTGAGTCCCTTCCAGTCCAGGATATTCTATTTCTGTGATGGTCTGCTCTTTACTGACAGGGAAATGTGTGTTTGCTGAAGGAAGGAACCTTCAGAGAATTAACGTTAAGACAGAAATCCACACAGCAAACAAGAGAGACAGAAAGTAGACTTTGAAGTTCTGTTTTAACTGAAAACATTTAATGAAATTAAAATACAAAATGTCAGTTCTTCATTCCTCCCTTCTAATCTCTTTTCTATAATAAAAGAACAAAAATAATTTCTTTATAAAACGTTCTTTTCTTCTTTTCAGCTGTTCTACAAAACCAGGTTATTTATCAGAAATGCTGTGCCTGCTTTTCTTCTCTTAATTCAACCAGAACGCTACACACTGGGTACCATTTTCTTTTACTAAAAAATATTTATTTTCTTTTCATGTAGTATGTGACTGAAAATATTTTGTTCTTCAGTTTAGGAAAAATACTTTTTGTAGTTTCATAGGATCTTGAACAGAAAAGAAATGAAACCATCCTACATATTAGCCATTCTTGTCAGTATTTTATTCAGATCTATAATCATCTGTGAAGTATCCCTGGTGTAAATATACATAAATGACCAATCAAACAAAACAATGACAGTGGAGGTTTTTCAATGGCCTGAATTGCAGCTTGTTTGCTTCCAAAATGCTTAAGAAATCTTCTACTGCTGGGAGAAATTAACAGAGCAAATTACTCAGATGCAGAGCATAATTCTCTCTGTGCTGATCTCATTCAAATTGATTTGAATGGTCCTGATTTGAAGTTGTTTTGAAATCACCCACAGAGTCAAAGCAGGTTGTATGTCCTGATATACAGGAGGTATTCTCCAGGACAGCAATGGCCACTGTGACCATCAGGCCCTGGTAGAATCACAGAATCGTTAAGGTTGGAAAAAACCTCCAAGATTATCGAGTCCAACCTTTGACCGAACACCACTTTATCAACTTGACCAGAGCATTCAGAGTCACACCCATGTGTTTCTTGAACACCTACAGGGATGGTGACTCCACCACCTCCCCGGGAAGCCCCTTCCAATGCTTGACCACCCTTTCAGTGAAGAAATTCTTCCTGACGTCCAACCTGATCTTCCCCTGGTGTAATTTGAGACCGTTTCCTCTTGTTGTCTGGGAGAAGAGTCCAACCCCCCACCCAACTACAACCTCCTGTCTGGGAGTTGTAGAGAGCAAAAAGGCTTCCCCTGAGCATCCTTTCTCCAGGCTGAGCCCTCCCAGCTCCCTCAACCACATAAAGTGTAGCTTTCAGAAAGATCTCTGCTCTGGGCTTCATCTCAGCTGAATGCAAGTGTCTGGCAAGTGTCAGTCCCAAATGCACCAACAGGCTCTGCAACCCGTGCTCCTCCACCCTATTGTCAATAATTTGAATTTCCTTTGGAAAACTTCATCTTTACCCCACAAAACATGACATAAAAGCAAATTAATGAAATTGCACAAGTTCTATATCTCTGTCAGAAGACCAATGTGGGTTGAGTTTACAGCTTGACACCAACTTCAGCTTTCAATGCAGTGCTGCAGACACTCCACAAGTTTTTACTGATGGACTTTGGATTCAGCTGAATGGATGAGTCTTTACATGAAGCTTTTGTTGGCACTACTTACTTCAAATATTATCCATCTATCTCCTCTATTTAATTAACCTTCTGCATCTGAATGATGAATTTTGTCAATACTCCCTGTAGGATTTTTCCAAAGGGAGCAATTTAGGAAATGTTTGACAAGCAGGATATAGGGACAGAAGGTAGGAGAGGTATCAAGGAAAAAGTCTTGGTTCCACTGAAGTCTGGAAAATTATAATTTTTTTTCATTGGGACCATAGTTTCACTTCTAGACACTCTCAGTTCATCTACTGACTCATCATGTGACTTTGGACTACTCCCTGACCTCTGAGAGTCTCAGATCCCATCTCTGTAAAAGCCAATAACCTTTTCAATTAAGTATTTATATTGAATTTATGTAGGAATTAGATTAACCTCACAAAGTACCATTCTACAGTTTCTCTCGTGCTCTCCTACTTCCTGGCATATATTTGCATCCAGCTTCCCACAAAACTGTTGCCTCTTCCCTGCATTTTACACGCAGCTGTGTGATGACTCACAGCCATCACCTAGCACAACAAAATTCTTCATGTTTACTTCCAGATGTTGTCTGCGCTGTCCCCTCACTTTACAGCACATCCTATAATCCATAGTATTATCCAATTTACAACATGTTTATCCACATTGTGCTGCTGGGAGGTTTTCTCACAGATTGCAATTGGACAATAAAGAAAATCAACCAGACAGGAAGTCAGCGTGCCAGACATCTGTAGGACAGCCTTGAATTTTTGTACTCCTGAGCTGAAATTGTTTGGGTTGACTTTATAAAAAGAACTTCACAGTGAAAAAACCATTCAGCTCTTCTCAACATGGACAATTAGTGCTTTAAATTGGAACAGCTTTAGCTCTGCTCTGGTGAGATCCCATCTGCAGAGCTGCCTCCAGCTCTGGGGTCTCTAGCACAGGAAGGACATGGAGATGTTTGAGCGAGTCCAGAGGAGGCCACAAAGATGATCAGAGGGATGGAGCACATCTCCTACGAGGAAAGGCTGAGAAAATTAGGACTGTTTAGCCTGGAGAATAGAAGGCTTTGGTGTGATCAAATTGTGGCCTTCCAGTACCTGAAGGAGCCTACAAGAAAGATGGAGAGGGACTTTTAATAAGGTCCTGAAGTGATAGAACAAGGGGGAATGGCTTCAAACTTAAAGAAAGTAGTCTTAGATTAAATACTATAAAGAAAATCATTACTCGGAGGGTGGCAAGGTCCTGGCACGGGTGGCAAGGTCCTGGCACGGGTCGCCCAGAGAAGCTGTGGCTGCCCCACCCCCAGAAGTGTTCAAGGCCAGGGTGGATGGGGCTTGGAGCAACTTGGTCTAGTGGAAGGTGTCCCTGCCCATAGCAGGGGGTTGGAACTGTGTGGTATTGAAGGTCCCTTTCAACCCAGGCCATTCTATGATGGTCATATCCAACTGCCTGGTCCAGATGATCATTGGCCATTGTAACTGCATTAGAAACTCTTTGAGAGATGACTCCATAGCCCAGGCCAAATCAAGTGCCAGTATCTGAGAGCATTTACTTGTGCTGGTTCATCTACTGGTGTAGAAGAAGTTTAAATACTGCCATAAGTCTTATAATGTATTGACCAATTTGCCACATACCATGTTCACACACCACGAATACACATATGCACTCGCAAAAACCATTAGGCCTGGCATGACCAAAATCATTATTCCTCCAAATATATTTATATTTTGTGCTATTTAATAATGTGATCAATTTCCAGACTATGTGTCATAACTAAAACTGGAACTTGGGTGAGGATGTCCAAGTATCCTATTC
This sequence comes from Corvus brachyrhynchos, assembly GCF_000691975.1. NCBI lineage: Eukaryota > Metazoa > Chordata > Aves > Passeriformes > Corvidae > Corvus > Corvus brachyrhynchos. Next base: position 2,491,859 of record NW_008246063.1, read on the forward strand.
CTTGTTTTTCTTTCCTTGGCATATTAACACTCTTAGTATCTAGCTTGGATACAGCCACATGCCTTCTGCTTCCCATCAGACACCAGAATGGGACATATGAAACAGGAGATGATCTTCAAGGTCCTTTCCAACCCAAACTATTCTGTGATTCTATTAAATTAGAGGTTCTATATGTGAGCCGAAGTCGTTTTGTAGTCAATGCAGGGGGACAGCTCTCTCCAGAGTGCCCATCATCTCATCCTGAGGTAGTATATCTGACTTACTTCCAATGAATTTCCACCTAGACACACTCTTTTATCTTCACTAAGTCAAAAGCAGTGAGCTCATTGAAGAGCTGTACACTGAAAATACCTGAAAAGAGGAGCCTCTAAACCTACCCAAAAACTAACCCCAAGCCCTGAGGGCACGCAAGGCCATACAGCAAGAGGATAAAAACTGAGCAGCACTGGTAGCTCTCTTTTCCTGGGGGTCAACACCACGCACAGTGGACTGTCAGAAGACAGCAGATTCCCATCCCCACAACCACATTTCCCAGTCCAACCTACCAGCAAAGAAGACAGATTAACAATGACATGGCTGATAGAGATTGATGAAAGCGTGGATGACCTTTTGATGAAGTTTGCTCCAGGCATCTACAGAGCCTTTCTTTCTGTTCATGTCAGACCTGCAGAGTGTCTGTGCCAGCCTAGCGGGCAGCAGTGACACCACACTGCTTCCCATCTCATTTTTTTGGTTGTTCTGGGTTTTTCCACAGTGTTGCCCACAGACCAGGTCTTCTTTCACACATGAAAATTAAGCCTCAACCACAGGGTCTTTCACATCAGTCGTGCAGCTTCACTGGGTGAATATTTACTTCCATCTTCCCCTTTGTCCTACTCAATGACAAGCTTTCAAAGTACATCCAAGGGCTGAATTCCAACATTCAAGTTTTGCACAAATGTCTATTGCAGATGCTGCTTATTAAGTATTTACCAAGTCATTACCCCTTAGGATGTATCTTCTTGGTTACACTGGAGCAGCTAGGGAGTAGAAGGGATCTCTCAGAATTTGGTTAATTAATCCAACTGCAAACAGTAATTAGATTTTATCGTAATCAACTAATTAATTCTTCCAACTCAGTAGTCGATGTAATGAGCGAAGGAAACAAAACCAGCTCTTGCAAGATGTGAACCTCAGCTTAGAAAAGAAAGGAGCAAAGGCCATCTAAACCAATTAAAGGAGAGTATATATATCAAGTTACTCAGAGGGGAGGTGGTTATGGGATACATGACACAGCTAAGCTGATATTTTTTCCTTTTCAGAATTGGTTTGGCTCTGATTCCTAACAAATCTCAGATGTCTTCCAGACTTTCCCAGTTATGCACTGAGCCTGTCTTGTCCCTTCTTCCTTAACTCCTCCTGAAAAATTATCTTGGAAACTTTATTTTATTTCTTTTAATTCTCAAAATAATTATATTAAATATATTCTGAATATATCAGTGCCTCCTCCTTGCATAGGGGCTTTACTGGGATGTCAGTAGGAGCACAGCAGTGCATTTGCCAGCACATTATCATGCACACAACACTGCTTTGCTGGTCAGCTCCAGTGCTGGTGACAGGAAAAAATGCCTTGCGAAGCATCGTTCTTCACGAGAGTTCACTGAGACCAGGCTGGGTAGTGCCATGCAAAGACTTGTTTGGGAACTTAAACTTCTTTCATTATGGCCAGTTCAGGCATTTTGCAGTGTGAACACATCTAAAAAAATGGACATGTTTAATCATGTCAGCATGGGAGGTCACTTGGCACTAAGCAAAAGAATGACAGCAGCTGTCAGTGTAATTAGCATTTGTATGTAGATTCATGCACCCACAATTCACAGTGGTCGTGGTCCCTATCCAAATGTACTTCTGTTGGCACTGTGCAGGCAAAGGAAGTTCACCCTCTTGGCAGATGCAATATTTGGGAACTATCAAAATCAGGCTTTTAAGTGTACAAGACAGGGAAGAATACTGAATTACTGTAAACAGACTAGGAAGGCTTTCAACACTGTCTCTCATAAAATCCTCCTGGACAAAGGGGTGAAGTATGAACTATATAAGTGGACACTGAGGGTAGACTAAAAACCAAGTGAAATGTAGGGCACAAAGGTTGTGATCAGTGTCATGGAATCCAGCTGGAAGCCAGTCCACAAGACTGTCTGCCCGGGACAACGGGACAATACAGTTTAACAGCCCTATTAATGGCATGGATGGTGGGGCAGGATGGACCCACAGAAGGTTTGCAGATGATGCAGCATTGGAGGAGTGGTTGTTACCCCAGATGGGTGTGCTACCATTGAGAGGGACCTTGACAGTCTGTGGGAATGGATCAATAGAAACCTAAGGATTTTTTTTCATGGGGAAGACTAACCCTAAGTACCAGTACAGGCTGGGTGCCAACCTCTGGAAAGCCCTGTCTAGAATGACCTGGGGATCCTGGCAAACAACAATCACAATTCTGAGAGCAACACGCCCTTGTAGCAATGATAGTCAACAACACTCTGGGCAACATTAGGAAGAACACTGCCAGCAGTTCAAGGGAAGAGATTTTACCCTTCTAAAGATCCTTCATCCTAAGGAAAAGCAAAGGGAATAGGTTAACAGGACTACAAGCCATTGCCCTTCCCATCAGTATTATCCAGTGTGCCATCCAGCCCCCAGTTCATGCCATGTCCTCCGTAACTCCCACAGCCCAGGTCAAGATTGTGGGATCCAGGGAGAGTTGCTGATGCAGTTCCCATCAGAACTATTTAAAGGTCAGCCCATCCCAAGGGTTTCTGGAGAAGAGGAGTCTTCTAAGCCAATATCATCAAATGAAAAAATATTTCTCCTGCAGAACTTTAAGAAGTGATGAAAATATTTGGAAGCCGTTTGAGTCAAAACTTTTCACTCTGCACTCACTGCATGTAAGGCTCATGCATTCAGTCATTAACAGTGTTCAGCTAACGAGAATAACTTGTTAAGCTGAGGTGACTCAATTCCTTGCACATGTCCACAAATTTCCCAGCTACCTACACAGTAACAGGGTTCTACCCTGGTGGTGGCACAACTGTTGTGAAAGAGCATTTTGTCTTTCTCAGACAGAAAATCCATTAAAATGCTTCCACCCAGTACTCATTTGCCCACTGCATCCTTGCATGCCCTTTAATTAACTCAGTGAATTTCTGAGCAACATCAAACCCTGCCCATTTGTCTCTTTCCTTCAGCAAGTTCTTGTCCTCCCTGAGATCTACCCCAGCCTCCTGATCATCTCTTGGTGTCTGTGGGGTCTGCATTTCGGCAGGTCTTCAACTCTATGCTGAGATTTCCTCACCTGTTGCACTGTGTGTTCAACTGCTGCCTGTCAAGAGTGGTTCAGGAGGAGTCCAAAGGAAATAACAGGTTCTTCTTGTTCCTGACAGCCCATCTGATATCCTATTTTCAAGAAACCTAACAAAGACATATAAAACTGACATTATCCATCACAATACACTAAAAAAAGTCCTTCCTATCTCTGTCTCCCCAAGCATTATCTCAAATCTTCCTGCCTCTGAGATCTCTGATACATTTTTGCTGAAGTAATTTGTGGCGTTACCACCTTCAAGGCCATCACCATGTGAAAAATCCAGGGGATCATTATCTGCTGGTGAAGCCAGCAGGCAGTGGCCTGTGGCCTGACCTTGTCAGGTTACAAGCAGAGATGACACCCAGATAAACTCCCTTCCTGGAAGCTACTGCTCCTCAGCTGAGCAGCACCATCAGGGCCACAAGATGCATCCAGCCAAGCCAGGGTTATCATCTCACTGTACTTTTGTGGGCACTTTAGTCACATATGTCAGGCTGAGCTTAGTGACCGAAATCCAGACATCTGCATCCTTCTACATTCTCCCACCCTGAAGGTGCGACAGTCCCTGGCAGCAGGTGGTTGCATCTCAGATCACTGCAGCAAGATTTATCTCCACTTGTCTGTCAGAGTCTTAAATCATCTGGCAGCTGCGTAGGTGGCTAAAGGGACAGGAGCACAAAAGCAATAAAGAAATAGCTGCCTATAACTCTTCACTACTTTACATTTGAGAACGAGATGAGAGAATGTCTCAGCTTTGCTTTCGCTCTGAGAAAGGGCTGTAAGTCAGCTGTGATGCTGTGCAGGAGAAAATAAAATTGTTACCTCAAACAGCAGCACTGCTGTGAATATTCGGTAACTAATGGCACTATTCAGAAGGCACTGTGTGAGTCTGGGCATGGCAGAGAGGAGGCAGAGGAGGTTATAAGGGATATTTAATCATGCGTGATGTTTGTATATGAGGAAAATTTAGATAGATACGGTGGTGATGGATGAGTTATAAAGGAAGAGAGAGAGGGAGAAAGAGGGGTGTGCATTACAAAACAGTAAATAGAAGAATTTTAAAAGGTGAAAATTTGGCACCAGGGAACCATGAGAAGGTAGAAAGGGAGTCAGGAAGAAGAGGGTCACTTGTAGCCTCCTCTATCTGTCTGTTTAGGCATTGGTAGTGATAATTTCACACTTAATTATCAAAAATTGGGGCTGGCAGGACATCAAGAACTCATGTGCTAGCCTAGTTCCCTGTGCCTAGGTCGTTCTTCCCAGCCGTTCACACATTTATAAAACCTTGTGGAACAGAGTCCACATTTAATTTAGGCAATTTGCTCCAGCTTTTTTCAACTTTCAGTGTCAGAAGTTTCTTTGCTAGTGTCTAATCCAAAACTCCTTTGTTGCATTAACACTGCTTCACAATGTGCTCATGAGGAACATGAGAGCAGGAGAACAAGAATTCCCTCCCTGCTTTCAACTTTCATCATAGGATCATAGAAGGATCTGGGTTGGAAGGGATCTTCAACATCATTTAGTTCCAAACCCCCTGCTATGGGCGGGGACAATTTCCACTAGACCAGGTTGCTCCGAGCTTCATCCAACCTGGCCTTGAACACTTCCAGGGATGGGGCAGCCACAGCTTCTCTGGGCAACCTGTGACAGGGCCTTATCACTCGCACGGTAAAGAATTTTTCCTAGTATCTAATCTAAACCTGCCCTCCTTCATCTTAAGGGCATTTGCCCTTGTCTTGTCACTCCATGCCATTGGGAGAAGTGCCTCTTCAGCCTTCGTGTAAGATCCCTTTAGATATTGGAATGCTGCTATAATGTCTCCTAATGTATTATCTTATTTTCCCTTTGCTAGATCATACCTCTTCTATCAGCTTTTCATCTTAAATCATGGTGATGAATCCTCTTGCTTAACATCACAGCAAGTGACCCTATCCTTCAATTAACTTTTCTTTTTATATTCCTGAGGATTTCCTGAGGACCAACTGCCACTCACTAAAGCCTTTGTCATTTTTACTAGCTGGGTGTTCTACTCAATTTTAGGCTTTATTGTGCCCCAGTTTCTGTCTGCAGAATGCAGGCAGTGATTATTCATGTCCTGCCACGGCTTGCCCTTGGAAAATGTCCCTCTTCAGCCTTCCTGCAAAGCCACTTTTGTGTACTGGAAGGTGCTATGAGACGTCCCTGGAGCCTTCTCTTCTCCAAGCTGAACAACCCCAGCTCTCAGCCCATCTCCACAGCAAAGTGTTCCAGGTCTGTGGGCATTTTATTGACTTGTAGGACAACACCATAAGCTTTATGCCAGCTTCCCCCACAGCTCTCTGTACATAGAAATGGATCCTTTCTCCCTGTAAATGCTCACTGTGCACTGGTGTCATGGGACAAGGGTTTATATTCTGCCATGTGTATTTGAGACACCTGACACAGTGGGGGTTAAATTTAGTAGGAGCACATCCAGAGCTCCTACACTTCTATGTTGGGGTCCCTCCCCCTGCCATGGAGCAAACTGTTGTTGCCAAAAAAGTCTCACTTCTATGTTGGGGTCCCTCCCCCTGCCATGGAGCCCTGGGAGAGGGGCCCTGGGGGGGAGACACAGGGTTTCCCTGCCCCTGGTCACCTTCACTCCCCATTGGTTGGTTTGTGTTCCCTGGTGTTGCCAAGGACCCTCGGGTCCCGTGACTGCGGAGTTCCTGAGCTGAGCCCCGGCCATGCGGCTGGAGAAATAAACATCTCTGAAACATCTACCACGAATCTGTCCATATATACTTCATTTCCACAGGACTCCTGGTTTAAAATATGCTTGTTGCAGTAATCCCCGCTGCAACAAACTGGTGGAGGAAAGCGAGCAAGATACCGATCCCTGAGGAAGATTCATGAGTAAAATAACCACTCCAGACCTCTCTCTTCTCATCTTGGTTTGGATATTCTCTCTGGACTATGGAAGAATCGTGGGAAATGGGGCTCTCTGAGCCACAGAAAGAAATGTACCTAGAAGTTAAAGGAATCCTTGAACAACAAAACAAAAAAGTTATGGAACCGGGAGATCTAGAACTTTTTTTTAACTGGCTTTTCAAAAATTTCTCCTATATTTCTCGAGACTTACTTCTTTATATTGAACCTCCTGGATCTTGTCAGGGGTGTTTTTGGGACGAGATCTTGTGGGAGATGAAAGATCAAACAGAACATGTATTAGTGATTGAACCCTTGTGTGGATCCATGGTGGTCAGTGGAGCTATTCAAGAGCATTTATATGGTCTTATTACCCCTAAAGCAAAGGATGGCCATAGTCCCGCGGCCGAGGCCGCGCGGCCACCATCCCTGTGGCACACGCCGGCAGAGGTGCCTGCACTGGATGCGCCCGGCCCCCTCGGGAGCCCGTGCCTTATTGCAGACCCCATCCCTGTCTCGGGGTCCCCGGCCACGCGACCGCGAGTGAGAGAGCGATGCCGCAGGCGCCGCGGGTGCCGTGGGCCATGAGCAGCCAGGAACCGGGCATCGGCGTGGAAACCTGCTCTGAGCACACGGCTCGGAGAGGCCTTTGTGGGCGGAGGGGGGGGGTGTGTGT
>NW_008246063.1:2499128-2539061 GCF_000691975.1 Corvus brachyrhynchos
AATTTTGATATGTCTGGGATCGCAAAATAAGGGTTTTGTTTGTATCATTGCATTGAAAGTGTTTGACCTTATTACTGTACTTACAATTCTCTTCCTTTGTTTTTCTCTGAGTCCAATACAGAGTTGGTTTCTCAGGAACCCACCGTGTAAAAGCTCCATTACTGACTTTATATCTCTTACATGGAGTATTTCCTACTTCGTTAAGGAAATTGTTCCCGGTATGCCAGAGACACTCCTCTCCTATCACTGTTGAACTTAGTACCCACCCTTCTGGTCTGTTTTCTCTCCTTTATCCTTGTCCGATTCCACTTAAGGAGTTCTATTGGGCTTAAGCTACTGCCTTCCCATGGCCATTCCTCTGTCATCAGAGGCCCTCCACAGACCCAACGGTTACATTAAGCTCCTTACCTATCCTTTCCCCTAATTCCACAAACAGGTTTTTTCCAAATTTTGAGATATCTTTTTCATTTTCTAACTGTTGTTTGAGTTTCACATACATGTCTTGAATTGGGGTCGATATAGAGTTAGATTGCTGTGCTAGCTTTGCCTTCTTGTTTACCAGTGTTGGGGTCCCTCCCCCCTGCCATGGAGCCCTGGGAGAGGGGCCCTGAGGGGACAGACACGGAGTTTCCCTGCCCCTGCTCAGCCTCATTTCCCATTGATTGTTTTGTGTTCCCCGGTGTGGCCAAGGACCCTCGGGTCCCGTGACTGCGGAGTTCCTGAGGAGAGCCCCGGCCATGCGGCTGGAGAAATAAACATCTCTGAAACATCTGCCACGAATCTGTCCATATATACTTCGCTTTCCACGGGACTCCTGGTTTGAAATATGCTTGTTGCAGTAATCCCCGCTGCAACACTTCTAGACAAGCTCATTTCTAGTTCTGCACCGCAGCACATTCGTCAGTTTGTGGTTTGGGTCCCAATTCCCCTCTTGGCTTTCTCCTTCATTTTACTGTTTTATTCTTTCCTTGATAAATCAGGAGACTTTCCCATTGCCTTGCACTCAGCCCTTATCAAGAGGCTTTATAAATAATAATAATGACCAGGCAAAAGATGCCATTCGGTTAACAGTGTAATCACTACAGGGATTAGCACTGCTGTATATTTTTTATGGGTGTAATATATCGTTTTCATTCTGTTGCCCTAATGAAAATAACAAATTAACAGAAGCATTATGCAAATTATACATTAAAAATGTCATGTTTATTAGTCCATCTTGGCAAAAGAGAAGCTATAGCGATAGCAGTGTTAACTGCTTAATAACCATGTCATAAAACAGAGAAGAAACTCAATTCAGCTCAGTTTGGCTTGGCCTTGAGGTTGTTTTCGATAACTTCAGCGCCAGTGTTTGTGTGCTCACAGCAAAGCATATGCTTAAATACATTTCTGGAGAACAAGATATTAGCAGCAGTTTTAGCTCAAGGATATTTATCTCAATTACCTACTTTTGGAAAAAATTCCCCACAAAACGTCCTACTCTTTGCACCTGCAAAATACTTGTGCAACAGCATTTACTGGAGTTCCTTAAAATCTTGCTGTTACTTCAGAAACTGCTACAAATATTTATCCAAGCATTAACTTTATTACATTTTCTGCAGAAGGCTGTTCTGCCTTGTTCTCTTTGACATTAAGGGATGTGGGGAATTTCTTTTCCAGCATACCTTGAACTTAATTTTGCTTCTAACCTTGAGGCAGTTTATTGAAAATCCAGAGGTGGTTGTTTTCTTACAGCCTAAGTGATTAACACTTAGTGGTAAAAATTTCTTTGTCCTTGTGTAAAGAAATTTTACTCACAGGAGGAACAAAGATTAACAATAATCAGAAGATTCAAACTTTGCTTTTGTTTAATAAATACTTACTCAGTAATAAAATACAGTTATGAGATTTCTGTAATGTGCCGTGTTATTGACATTCATCAGAATCTAAAGACACAAGAAAATTAATTTTCTGTATGAGATTCAGATTGAAAAAAAAAATTATAGTGCTGGGAGCTGTACATTTTTTCATTTTTTGCAAGAGAAAGATTCTCTTCAGTTTGGATTTACAATTAAAGAGCAGAGAGATGCTGGGGAGCCACAGGCCAAAAGTGATTAAAAGGGACAATGGCTTGTCCCAAATGGAAACAATGGTGGAGTCAGGATGAGTACCCACATTTCAAGGCTTTCACATCCCTTCCTCACTGTCTGAATCATGTCACCTTTCTACACTCATGGCCCTGTAAATTCTATATCTCCTGGAGTGTCCATTTGTCATCAGTGGGGACCCACAAATTGTCTGTACACAGCCAAGGAGAGCAGATGCTCCAAGCTCAAAGACTAATATAAAAAACAACAATAAATATCATTAAAAATAAAGAGGGGAAATGGAAATTGCCATCAGACAAGTTCAAGCACAAGCCAGCCTAAGCACAACTTGAAAGAAAAGCATTTATTTCACAGTTACTGTATTGGAATAAACATGTCAAGTCATTTTCACAGGAGTCTAAAACCCAATAACAATAAATGTGAAGTTCACAGAAACTTGAGAATTCCGTTCTGTGGAAATTATGACATCTTCAGAAGAGATTTGTTTCACTGAAATGAAACAAAGCCAATTTTTGACATTTCTCACAAAATTTAATTGCCTGAAACATTCTTTAATTGTTTCAGCTCAATCAAGGCATTTCATTTTGTTTTGATGCAGTGGAATATTTCTAGCTCATTTCACCACTGAAACCCAACATATATAGAGAGAGAGAAAAAAAAACTGTCTTTTAAAATTAGGGTTTGCTTATGTTTCTTAAATTAAAAATGTAAAAAGAAGCGAACATCCATTGCCTATTCTAAACAGGCTCTTGGCACTCTAACTGTACTGGTAGTTAGGAGTTAGTCTGGTTACCTCTGGCAATCTGATCTCTCAGTGACCAGTTGTCCCCAGCTTCCTAACTGGCGATTGCAGAACTGAGCAATATTTATTTTTCAGAAATCTGTGAGCAGTTTATCTGGATGATTGATTCCAGTTCACGTAACATAGTCAGGAGGCCACATTTAGGTCAGGAACCCAAGTCCCAGGTAGGTCTCAGGCTGCTCAGGAAATAATTCCGTGTAATAAGAGCCTGTTAAAGACATCGAGTTACAAGAGAAGTCACACAGGACTGGGTAAGACAATTAAAAGCAGGAATAGCAATGCTAAAGCTTTTCTAAAATCAGGAACCAAGCAGCTGAATTATTTCTAGGATGATCAATTTTTCATACTTTGAGAACAAAATATTGTCAAAATCATCACTTTTCAAAAAAAAATTTGACATTTTACAGCAAAAGAGTATTCTATATGTGAATTTTAAACATTTTTGCTGTCCAAGAGTGGTATTCAGCTCTATATTTCAGCTTCAAGGTTCAAAGCCAATAAATGGGGTGGAAAGTCTACCAAAATTTCTTATTGTTGGTCATAAGTTCAAGGTTTAAGAGCATCAGACTACTGGAGGAGAAAAAAAAGAACAAAAATAATTGGGAGAGGGGAAAAAAAAAGATATTTCTGCTCTGTCAGTAGTGGTCAGTGGTTTAGGAGACCTGACATGCAGGGGAGGAAAACAGGAACTGACCTTTACGTCAAAGAAGGAGAAATGAAAGAGGCAGAATGCACCCCTCTGCATTCTAACTGAGGATGAAAAACATGGGTTTGAACTGAAATCAGGGAATTTAGGCTTGGTACTGGGGAAAAAAAAAATTTAAAACCCACAAACAAATAAGAAATACCCCCCCAAAAAAAGCCACCTTTCTGAAAGGAGCATAAAGGAAGTGTGGGATAGACAGCACAGGGATGAGACATTCTCTCTACATGTCCAAAAACACTTCATGTTCTCAAAAACAGTCGAAACATCCATCACAGAATAATACAGAACAGTTGATCCTGTTCATTTTCTTAGTCCCTTCCAGCTCTGTTTTGTCTCATAGGCTGGAAGACACAGAAAGGGAAAGACATGAATTCAGATCATACAAATTTTACAGAGGTTAGCCTTGCATTAAGAAGCAAACAGGCAAAGGTCTTCCCTAGAAGGGTTCCCATCCAGGGAACCATGTTCCTTTGGATACCTCAATTCCCTGGGTGTCTTATTATGTCCCTGGATTTTTCACACCAGATCCTGGCAGCAATTTGGGAAGAGCAAATCATTTCTGCCCATCACTTCTGCTATCATTACTTCCCACAAAGCTTCCTTTGATGCTTCTCATCCCTGTGAAGGAGGGAAGAAAGAAATCCAATCCTGGTGAGCCTTAGCTTGCCAACTTTGTTTCTGAACCAATGCATTATTCATGTGTTTGTGACAGAGAGTGGTGAGTTTAATGTGCAGAAATGAGCCTGGAGAACTGGGGAGTTGTTGTTGGAGGTGGGACACGCTCTGCCTGGCTGTGCAGTGATTTGTGCTGGTTGCTGCTGCTGTGCCAATACTCCTGTGCCAAATGCAATCCCACCAAGTAGGGACTGTTAAAGCTTCTTGTTTTCACTGCTTTTTGGGTTGCAGATCCTGCCATCACTTCATGCTCATGGTATTTACCAGTTGCTATTGGAGAACCTTAATGAGCTGAAAAAATGTTGTCCAATCTCACTTCAAATCCTTCTGGGAAATCAAATATAGAAGCACAGAATCACAGAATAAAAGGAACCCTAAAGACCATCCAGTTCCAACCCCTGCCATGGGCAGGGACACCTTCCACTATCCCAGGTTGCTCCAAGCCCCATCCAACCTGGCCTTGAACACTTCCAGGGATCCAGAGGCAGCAGCAGCCTCTCTGCCAATATTTCACATTGTCCCTTTAGTTATTAGAATCACAACAGAGTCAGAATGGGCTGAAACATTTTATTTTAACTGACAGTGAAAATAAAGACGTATATTTGATCTTATGGTAGAACACCATCAAGAAATTGTGGATATCAAAAGGAAAAAACAAAGGGTCATCAGACTATAGACACTGAAGAGGCTGAAAGACTCTTCTCATTGCCAGTGTGCAGGAAAAAGGGAGAATTATTTTAACAAACCAGGGAGTGATTTGTCAAAAGAATAACAAAACCCTGCAAATAGGCACCAGAAACATGAAGAGGGATGAAAACTCTTCAGTATCATGAGAAGGGTATCCTGCAGCTTTAACCAGTCAAGGCTGGACAAGATTGAGTATTTCAAGGGATTTTTTTTAAATGCCACTGCACTGCCCTTCATCACATCTGCTGGGGTACAAACCAAATAGAAGCCTATTTATATTATTATTCCCTATATAAACATGAAACAAAGGTAATATTTCTTCAGCCAGCATAATTTTGACCCACTTCATTGACTTCCACTAGTACTGAAGACCTTCCCCAAGTTCATAAATGTTGAACCACTGTTTTACAGGATAGTTTCTTATGCTACATGTGGTGCCACTGAAGTCATTAATTTCCCATGGAATAAGCGATGTTTAGTCTAACTTGCTATTCTCTACAATATATTTCTCCCTGCTGTAGCTGTAAAGGCTAATAAGAACTTTGATTGTGCAAATCAGAATAGATTAGGATGGTGTGTTAAGATTATTTCCCTTTCGTTTGGTTCCAACGGCCCCTAACACAAGAAGGAGCATTGCAAATCATATAAAGTTCAAAATATGATATAATGGCACAAAATGAACCTTTGCATGAAAAACAGAAAGAGCTCGATCTCTTTAGTTCAGCCAAAAGAAACTTAAAGGGGCCATAATGAGGTTATAAATTTCTATGAAGGAAAAATATACTGTATAACAGGTGCTTTCAGTTTAGCAGAACACTGAGTAAAAATTTAAAATGCTTGTACCAGGTACCCAAAGGATCATTTGGTTTCCTATATGTTGGAAAAGTTCTATCAAATAAATAGGAGATTAATGCTGGCAAGTGCAGAGGGAAATGAAGTCAAGGCTTTTAATTGGTAGTGAAGCACCAAAACTTATTGAAGTCCCAGTAGAATCTCCATCACTGAGCAGGGGGAAAGGGTTTCCTTAAATTTAAAGGTATTGTTCAAATTATAATGAACTCCAGGAAAACTCCTGGTTTCTCTTCTATGGGAATTCAAAATATGTAACTTCAGTTGTTCCTTCTGGGCATGTGAAGTTGTCATTGGTGTACAAAAAAGACTGGTCAGGATCTTTCAGCCTTTGCACTGCTGTGTCTTCCATCCAACTTGCAAAAGGGAGAGAGGAAAATGCCATGAGGCACTTGAATATTGCTGAACTGACAGTTTTTGCTTCCTCCAGAGATGGGCAAGTAAAAACAAATTAACATAAACAGACTGCACAGAATCACAGAAAAGGTTGGAAAAAACCTCTAAGATTGAGTCCAACCATCTACCCAGCACTGCCAAACCCAGCACTGCCAAACCCACCACTAAACCATGTCCCTAAACAACACAGCTACATATTTTTGGAACACTTCCAGCATGTTACAACATTATATCTAGGACTGCTAAATCTGAGAAAACAGATGCAGGCACAGAACTCCATGTTCCCAAAACTGGAAGAACCACCTACTTCATCTCCTACCCATCCAGGATCACTCTCAACAGCACAGCAGTTGATTTATTCAGGGATGGTATATTTATTGCCAAGCATCTTTTATCATGTGCAGAGGTTTCACTCAGCCAAAAAATCCAGATGATCATTTCCCATCACAACAGTATAATGCCCATTAATTTGTCCAGTATTTGTCAAAATAACATTCATCCTGATGAGCTAATGTATAGCATTAAGGTGATCACCGTCTTTATGCTGTTCTTGTTGCTGTTCAGTGCTCAGTAAAGTCAACTTTTGCTGTCAAAGCACATATGTAAATAAACAATCCCATGCTTACAAGGCTCCTTGAGCACTGTCTCCAGGATTAAATGAGGTTGTTTTTAAGGTGGGCTCCAACAGTTCTGGTGATGAAGCTGAGAATCTCCAGGCTGCAGGAGGATGAAAGCAGAAAGAATTTAATAAATGTCACTGTGTTCTAGCCAACAGTGGCACAGACCAGCTGGCTTTGACCAGGGTAACAAGCATCAGTGTTTGCATCACCTTCCCTACAAATAACATTTTTCCTTATATTTACAGGAATTTCCTGAATTTCTCTTCATGCTTTTTTATTCTTGTCCTGGTCACTGGGCACCACTGAAAAGAGTCTGACTACATCTTCTTCATGCCCCCATACTGGGTGTTTAAATACAATGATGAGATGTTTGCCCTCTCTGTGGGCAAACATATCTGGCCAGTTCAGAGATCATAAGAATGAGATGGGGGGTCTTATTATCTGTGGAGTGGTTTTATATCAGTCAAAATCAGGATCTAGATGTTTCTCCCATGTTCAGACTATGTCAGACACCTCAAGATGATGCAGCTTCTCTGCCCCTCTGAAGGGTGAAGCTGGTGGCAAGGATGAGAGTCCAGCCCTTCACTCCGTGTCTGGGCTGCTACATTTATTCCATTTCTAGGACAGCTGATTGGTCTGGAAAAACAGTCTCCAAACCAGGAAAAGACAGAAAAAATTCATCAGACACTGCTCTTTAACACAGATTTTACTGTCCTTCCAGCTTCGAAATCAGATCATTAATTTTTATCCAGGTCACAGCATCTACCTTTTCATGCAGGCCATGACACCTACCCTTGCTCAAATCCTGGCATTATGACTTCAAAAATTCTGCAGGTCCAGTCTTAGATCCTAAAATGGATAATAATGGCCAGCCCTGCAGATGTCCCTGGGCCAGGCACAGGCAGCAAACCCTCCTTTCACCAGCAAATTGCAAATCCTATAAAGGCAGATAGCCCAAAACCTTGCAGATGTATCTGATTAAGATGTTTCTGTTGCTGCATGATAAAATGAGTCTGAAAATCATGGCTTTTTCTTCATGCTCTCAGGACCTAACATTAACTAAGTTCTGTTCTTAACCCAACTGCTTCCTGCTTGACATTTATCTGTAGCTTTGGCTCTAAAAGTCTGTTTGCACCTTCTGTTCTGTTTTCCCGGAGAGAAATCACCATCTGTATTTGCCATTGTTTGATGATTAGCTACAAGTAACATCAAACTCTGCTTTTTCAGGTGTTTGCTCTGGAGAAAGATTCACCTGTTTCAGTGGTTTGACTTATTACAGGTTTGAATTCTCATTAATCCAAAACCTTCTGGTTTAAAGAGCCTGTTTTCTCACAGTGGGGATGGTTTCCAGCCATGGGGTACCACTATCAGGAGTGACTGTGAAAATCATGTTGAGGTCCATCAAGCTGGCAAAAGTCAAAGTCCAGACAGCAAATCCCTGTTTGCAAAAGACACAACCCATTATCTTTGCCTCATATTTGTTAACTGCTCTTGGCACTACAAAACATCAAAAATATATATGGAAAGAAAAAACAGGTTATTTCCATGCTGAGAAAAAAAAATATTTCAAAACCATAATTCATTGTAACACTTATGTGACTAGTTTTAGTGTCCCTGCAGAAGAAGAGGGGAGCAAGATATGCCTGATGAAAGAAGGTCTTGCTCAAGAGAAATGCCTTGGAAAATTAATTTAAAGAATTAAAAGCACCAAAGTAATACTGACCCTGATCTTTCTGTTCCTCTCCTGGCAGGAAACCCCTGCCTATTAAGGAATTCTTTTGGGATGAAGCTATTAAAATGTGATATAACATTCTCTTTCCACAGAAGTTACAAAGTTTGCTGGCCAAGTTCTCCCTTGAAATGGTGAGAATTCTGTACTGGTGGAATAAGGAAAGATACCAGAGAATTGAAAATCAACTTTGTTAAATGCATAAAAACAGTTTAGTGAGGTTATAACAAGAACTTCTGTGCTTGTTAACACATTTTGCAGGTTCTGCACTTACCACCCATGGCCCAAAAATTAGGGGAACCTTTTCAGCTCAGTACATGAACAGCAAGACTCTCAAATCCAAGAGCTCCAGAGCCTTTTTTCAGAGGAAAACAAAGACTATTTACAGGAGCATGTAGTGACAGGACAAGGGGAAATGGCTTTAAACTGAAAGAAAATGGGTTTAGATTGCTAATAAAAAAAAACATTCACTGTGAGGGTGGTGAGGCCCTGGCACAGGTTGCCCAGAGAAGCTGTGGCTGCCCCATCCCTGGAAGTGTTCAAGGCCAGATTGGATGGGGCTTGGAGCAACCTGGGATAGCTGAAGGTGTCCCTGTCCATGGCAGGGGGTTGGAATGAGATGATTTTAAGGTCCCTTCCAACCCAAACTGTTGCAGTGGGGATTACTGCAACATGCATAAGACAGCGAGGCCCGTGGAAAAATAGGGACCAATTTTTGATAGATGTTTTCAGAGATGTTCATTTTCCAGCCGCATGGCCGGGGCTCTGCCAAAGAACTGAGCAATCACGGGACCAGAGGGGCCTTCCAGGGCAGGGGAACACAAAACAACCAACAGGGAACGAGGCTGACCAGGGAGCAGGGAAACCCCATAGACCCTGCCTCTACTCCAGAGCCCCTCTCCCCCAGGACCACATGGCAGGGGGGAGGAACCCCAACACCAAACCATTCTGTGTTTTTGTGAAGAGCTGTCTTCACCTGATGGGAGTATTGGGTAAGGAGCTGAGTCCTTCTCCACATCAATGGTGAGAACTGCAGGGATTTTTTGTGTATGCAGCCATTGTTGCTTCTCTCCTCCCACTGTTTGCTTCTCCTCCTTTCCAGGGTCACCAAACTGGCTCAGTAAGAGACTACCCATTTGCATATTCATTACTCAGATGAATAGAAGTGCAATGTACTGATGTTTAGGCAGCAGCAGACAGTTATGTGCCAACACCCAGCAGTGCAGAGTCCACAGCACCCTTTAAACACAGCACCCACCTTTAGGAATCATTATTCTGCACTTGCTGCTTGGTTCCTCCCTTTTTAATGTGCTGCATTCACCAGGTAGGTATCACATGGTGGTCTGGTAAACTCAGGGCTGTAGCAGCCTGAAAATTACCTTTGCACTGTGTTAATAAGGTGGAAGCACCCTGAATGTGCTAAGTATGATCTCCTGTAAACACTGCCTGTGTCCTCACCCTCACTATTGCGCTCCAGCCCTTTGTGCCATTTGAGGCACCTTGGTGTGGGAGATGCCTGCCCAGCACTGATAGCTGGGGCAGAAAACCTCCTGGTGATGCAAAACCTTCTGCACAAGCACCTGGAGGCCACAGGACATCCTCAGAAGAATCTGAAGGGGCCTGAGAGAGCTGTGTGTGGGGCCTGAAATATTAATTTACAGTCACCCAGGCACAGCCTTCATGGAAAAATAGGGCTGTGCTGACCATATTTATATTAATAGAGAAAATGTGGGGTTTTATTTTACCTTGCATTTGTTTAGGTGCATTCTCTGCTACAAACTGAAAGGACATGAGACAGAATGATCAGTGGCACAAGGAATAACCAGAGGCATCAGAAACCCACAACAAAAGACCCCACAGTGGGTTTGTCAAAACTGCCACTGCTACAACACTTCTCTCTGCAACAAAAAATCGGGGCACAGCAAAAACAAATGAAACTAATAAAATGAAAAATATGGGTAAGCCCATAAAGGAAAAAAAATGAAATTACGTGAGGTTTTATGTCACCTAATTTTTTTTTTTTTTAATATCCAAATCTCATCTGCCTAGGGAAGAACATGTCCTCCCCATGCCTTATATTTCTCTAAGAGAAGTTATTAAACTGTTTAAACTGCTCAAGACTGTAATTATCACCCTTTTCTGTGAAACCAAAGCTTGAAAATTTTTGATCCTTGGTATTATTTACTGAAGCTGTCCCTGACTCAACAGCAACCTCATAATAAAAACTGTAATCAATATCTTATTATGAATTTTTTTTTGAGCTAAATTAGCTTTTATTCCACAGACACCTATGCATTTTCTTGTTTTACTGGGCCTTTTCTCTCTGGCTATCTACTCCCTTTTCATTTAATCTCAAGTCAAAAATGAGATCTCATGATTTATTTTGAAAGGAAGCAAAACAAATGGAATTTTCAGATGAAGAGGAATGTCTGTACAGTGGAAGCAACAGGGACCCAGGTGACCTGAATGCTCTCGTCTGGCTGTGATTTGAGAGATCTGAGACTGAAGACAGCCTTCACTTCAAGCTGTAGCCACCTCTTCTCTTCCAGCTATGGCTGTACCATGCCTTTTATCAAAATAAAATGGGTAATCTTTGTTACAGCTCAACTGTAACTCAGGAAAGAGGAGCAGCTGCAAGAAATGAACTGTGGAGCAATACTGAACTTTTGTCCGTGCTGTTTTCTGTAAACAATATTGCAGACAAGGAGAGCTCACAGTCCCTGTGAAAAACGCTTAGAAACTCTGAAAAATTCAAAATCTCGAATTCAAAATTCTTGCTATCTACCCAGCTTTCCTGAGTCATTATCTTCAATTAGTATTAAAAAAAAAATCCTTTTTTCTTCCTTATTCTGTTAAAGCTGTAAAGAAAGAACTGCAACGTGCAACCCAAATAAATGACCAGTATTTAGGACTGAACCTGTAGCAAAATCAATACATTTTATTATTCCAGTTGATGGGCAGTAAAGTTACAGTAAGAATATATTAAAATTTTTAAAGAAGTCTTTATCACAACCTTCATTAAATATAAAAAAAAAAAAGTGCAGTTTGAAACAGTCAACAAATTATGTTCAGACTATTATGCGATGTGTTAAAATAATAGAAATTAAATTGGGAAGCTTCCAGTAGCAATGCAAGTCTGAATTGAAATGTGATGGATGGATTCTGAGATATGAAACTCATTGGAATAAAAGAGGTAAAAGGATGAAATGACAACAAGAAATGGTTCAGAACCACGAATGAACTTGATGGGAAAAGAAAATGGGAAAAGTAGTCTGAAATTGCAGAGCAGGAAGCATCTTTGCTGTCCTGTTGCTGCTGTCTCAATCTGATGTCCAAGTTCCCATGGTCTGGAAGTCCCCGTGCACTCCAGGGCATCTCTAAGGTCCCCGTATTTGGCCAGGGAAATCAAAAGCAAAGAAATTGATGTCCTTATTGTGTACCCTATGTCTTTATTTATGGACAGGACTAAGCAAGACCTGCTTTCCACCAGCCTCCTAAGTCTCTGCACCCATGAGCCCCAATGAAACCAAATTCACCCCACCACAGCACTCATGGGTGATATGGCAGAAGCTAATCTTGATCCTGCATCAAAATTTCTGTCCTCTCCAGAGGCTTTTCCAAGGTTTCCCACATCACCAAGTGAGCAGACAGATAAATTCAGCACCCCACTTCCATTTCTCATTCCACTGCCAAGGTGAAGCAGTCAGGGGCTAAACCCTTCCCTGCTATACCCTCTACAAACTCACAACTCAGTCATTTATTGCTGTAGGGGGTTTACATTCTGCATAAGACTTTTATAAATCTCTTTTTCACAGGGGTAGCCAGTACTTATGGTGTGTTTAGGAGCTGGAGGTGGGGAAAGGAACAGAAAATTTATGATAACCTTCCCATCCTGCAGTGTCCAGGACATTTTCAGTGTGTGGAAATGCTCAGCTCCTTGGAGGAAGGCACTCTGAGGGATCTTGGTGAAGCAGCCAACATTAATATTTAAACAACAAATCTGTCAACAAATTAATTGGCAGTGCCACTTTCCAGCAGTTTTATGGGCACTTCAAACCACCAGCAGTCTATTGCTAAAAGGAAGCATGTAGCATTTAAATATGTATGCATACAAGATAATACAAGATAATACGGATATTAAGCTCGCTGAAGAAAAGGCAGAATTGTAATCATGCTGTTCTTGTCCTGAATTCCCAATGCTTCCTGCTCTCTCTAGAGAAGTGTTGACAGAAAGAGGTCATCAAAAATATTTAGGAATTACTTGGGCACTTTTTCCCATGGCAGAGAAGACATTGATACCAAATATAAACTGGAACGAGCAAGGAGGGAGACAAGATTTTAGATAATGTAAGAAGCCATTTTGTGAAATCATTGAATCATTAAGGTTGGAAAAGACCTCGGAGATCATCAAGTCCCACTAACTCAGCACCAGCTCTCTCTGGAGACTCTCCTATCCCTTTCCCAGTTGCTATTGACAGAACCTGGACAGTTTAGATTTCAACTGATGCTTAAAAGCTGAAGTTTGGTGAAGGGAACTTTGCCTCTGGTAAATGGCACCACTCAAGCCTCACTTATTTGAATTCAATGGCTTTCCCACCTCTGTTTTGACAGGCACATCACATTTAATCATGGGAATAATTCACTGAAGTGGGCATAGATTAATGTGTGTGCTTGCTCAGAGCCATGTCAATAGATCTGGGAAAAAATTTGCAAGAGTGACAGACACTACAGTGCATAATTCCCTTGCTCCACTCATTAGCCAGTCGTGTACCAGTTTCAGGAGCAGTGATCCAACCTTATTTGCTCTGCAGAGAGATAAAATCCACAAACGAATGGGAAAGAGAGGAAAATGGGTACAGAGATAGAGACTGCAACCCCTAATTAATCCTTCACAAAATGTATTTACTTTGTTTTCGTTCCCTGGTGAATTCATTAGCTCTCACTTAGCACCATTCTTTGGTCAAATGCTCAGGGAGGAAATAAATTGAAGCAATTTATTCTAGGACTCATAAAATACTGGTTTATTTCCACCTTTTGACTATACTAGCCATGAAAGCAGTTACTCTTTGGAAGAGAAATAGTTCTCCTCCTGGCCTCCAGAGGTTTTTTAGAAGAAACTCACACAAATGTGTGTCTGTGTATGTGCACACTCATGGCAAATTTCATAACAATTTCATGGTGTCACTACCCACAGGTGAGAAACAAAATACAGTCAAGACACTCAAAGTTTTCTGCCATCCCTCCAAGCTTTTTTCTGGAGCCTTTCTCACTGGCACCGCAGATTAGATAGGGTTAATCAAACCCTCTTGTTTTCCATCATATTTCCTTCCTCAGCCAGAGGGTGAGTGAATGAGAGCTATATTTCGTCTTTATAAAGACTCACAGCTCTTAATTTTACTTTTAATTTTAAGCAATCAAGTAATACTTGTGTTCATTCAGCAGCTGTTCTGTGCCTCTTTGGTGAAGCAGGTACCTGCCCATTTGGGAGCTAAGACCATATTTCTGCAACATCTAAATGAAAAGGATTTTGAGATTTACCACTGGGAAAACTTTTTAAAGTTTACCTACTTACTCTACCAAGCCATCACACATCATTTAATGAGTGTTTTCTGGCTGCATCTCAGGTCTGTTTCTTCACTGTGGATTTCTGTAATTAACACTTCAGTTAAAACTCAATTATTTGGATTTACACCTGGTCTCTGAGCTGAAAACTGAATTTAAAAAAAAAAAGACACAATTTGAGGTATTTCCTGCTTCTTTTATTTCTCTTGCTGGGCTGTTATTGAACACACACTCCTTTCTCTTGTAGTGCAATGTTCCAAATGCCGGTAGCTTCAGTTGAGTTTGAACTTCAGAAATGGGCAATTTCTGAACTTCCAGGAGTCTTTCATCCTCTAGAAGCTCACTAAAGTTGCTCCTGAATACAACACTCTATTTCTGCAATCACTTTGCCAATTAATGCTAATGTCACTTATCAGTAAATGGGTAAGAGGCCATGACCTGATTATTTGGAATAAGAGACTATTCCCGGTTTTAACAAAGAAGCTACTTCAATAGAGCTTTCATAAGATTCTGCTGTATGGCTGTAAATAAACTGGCTCTGCATCGTGTGTAAATTATTTAGTGACAAAAGAGACAAATTCTCTCCTAGAGCCCCCCTTGGATGGAAAGCTGGCATAATTCTTCCTTTTCCAGAGTCTTTCCAATGGAAGAGAGGAGTATTATTTCCAGATGAATTTTTTTCCTTATTATTGTTATTTTTTGTTGAAGTTACCACTAAAATACACTTCCATTACAATTTTTCTTCTTTCTGCACAGGGAATGAGAACATCAATGTGGGGATTTCTGTCTTCAAAGGAAAGATAGCAATGTTTGATGAAGAGATATTATTCCAAGGAAGCCCAAGCATGGTTATAATTAACACCTCCAAGTGTGTCCATTCTCATTTCTTTCTAAACCGTGTTACAGCTTTAAGCATTAGCAGAAGCCAACTGAGAATTTACAGCTTCAAGCCTCAAATAGAAACAGCTTCTCCTAAACTGTACCAGCTGTAAATTATACAGTACAATTATAAATCATGTATTTAATTATATTTCTATCTCTCTGTATACACAGAATATTCCAGTTAATCAATAGGAAAGACAGAGAAAGTATCAGTGTGAACTTTGAAATCTCAGATATAACAACTAATTTACCCAATGCAGGCACCAAAGCCAAAACAGCACTCCTCAAATCTCAGTTGCAGCAACAAACTTCTGGAGAAGCATTTTCCCTTCAGAATACTTTTCACTTCGTTTTGAAATTTATAGTTCAGAAAGAAATGAGAGGAAATGGTCTGTTTGCAGTATCCATTCATGCAGATATTTGAAATCCAGCTGAACAGAGTCCTTTGCAGTCTGCTTTCACTAGACCTGCTTGAGGGGGTTGTACTAGGTGATCTCCAAAGATCCATCCCTATATCATCCATTCCATGATTCTGTGAAGTTATGGATAGTTATCCCAGAACAACACAAAAATCAACTCTCAGTCAAAAATAATTTACTGGCTTATATTTCTAAGCACCTAAATTTCCTAATAGCACCTGTCTTGTACTGACACACAAGGAAAAATTCAGGAATCACATTCTGGGAGAATTAGACCAATTAAACAATCTTAAATATCCTTAAGAAGAATTTTAAGAGAGATCAAGCATAGGCATGGAAGTGGTTTTTTAGGTTTTGGGGGTAATTCTAAAGAGATCTTCAAAGGCAAATTTAGCAGAACTGGATAGAGATTTTCAGAATATTGCTTTACCAGGAAAGCAGTTATTCTAATACAAACAGGTAGGACAAAGCAAGACAAAAAATAAAAGTTAAATGACAAAAGAATTAACCTTAATTTACTCTAATTAACCTAGAGATAAATTGGTCTCTGCTACTATATTCTGCCATCACACCATGATTTTTATAAGTTATTTTTATTGGCCAATCCATCTTCACTTCGACTTTCCTTCTTAAGTCCTCATTACTATTCCACAGCTCAATAGCTTCTTTTTTTTCCACTGGGCATGTTAAATGGGGGGAAAATAAAATGGATCAATACAGCAACTCAATTAATTCTTCATCTCAAATTCTAATAAAATCAATTTGGAGAACTGTCGTATCGTTAAGCTTACATCATAATGCAGTAATTAGAAACAACTTTCATCTTGCTTGTTCCTTTGAAGATTTTAATGGCAATCAATTAAACATGCTTCGCTTCTCCATTAAAGACTTCCAAAATGGAAATTGGATGAGAAGTTAAAGATAAGGTGGCTGATTGCACAGCCACCTTCTCACCCACCCATTCCAAACATTCCCCCCAAAATGTGCAGACTCACCATTAAAAAGTTAACATGAACATAGTAACCAGCAATAAGTTTTCAGTGAATAGATCATGTTTTAATAGAGTACTGCAGCACACTGGGATTTGCATATTTACCAAGCAGAAATTTTGGTGTGGCTCACTGAGCTCAAATCTCTTTTCAGGTTTACACCCAGACACCTTCAGAAGTTTAGCTATTTTTTTAATTAAAAGGATGCAAAATAAGCTTCTCTGTGTACTGCTTAAATTAAAATGTTTCTGCAGGACTTAGAGAGAAAAGGATAAATTTTACATGCTGTTTCTTTAAGAGTAATAACTGCAGCTTAGTAGTGATCCCCCTATACCCGGTGCTGCACAAAAAAAGTAAAAGAGGACAGAGCCAAGTTCAGATTTTCTACAGTTTAAGCATAAACCACCAGCTACCTCCACTAATTTTTCTACTGCTAGGGATTTATGCCTAGGAGGAATCTGCATTCAAAAAGAAAACTTGCACACCCAGTCAATGTCTGAACATCCAATTAGCTGCACTTGCTCTGTCCTGCTTCTGTCTGACATCGGAGAAATCCAAATTCCTTAATTGTGTTTCGCCTTATTAAACTCCAGCAGCATCTTTCTAGATGCCAGAACTGCATACACTGTCCCTGGTGGTGTCCCAGCATGGACCACACATCTTCACACTATCCTCCCCCTTGTTATCACACCATCCTCCCCCCATGGTGCCTGAAATGGCACTTGAGGAGGTTTTTTCAGGTTTTCTGAATTGTTCACATCTTGTGTATTAACAGTTACACAACAAATTGTAGAATCACAGAATGGTTTGGATTGTTAAAGGACCTTAAAGAACATCTAATTCCAATCCCTCTGCCATGGGTAGGGACACCTTCCACTACCCCAGGTTGCTCCAAGCCCCATCCAAGCTGGCCTTGAGCACATCCAGGGATGGGGCAGCCACAGTTTCTCTGGGCAACCTGTGCCAGTGACTCACCACCCTCACAGAGAAAAATTGCTTCCAAATATCCAATCTAAACCTATTTTCTTTCTGTTTGAAGCCATTTCCCCTTGTCCTGTCACTCCATGCTCTTGTGAAAAGTCCCTCTCCATCTTTCTTGTAGCTCCTTTCATCAGAAGCAGATCAGATTTATTGCCATTGAGATCATCACAGCACAAGAGAGGGTTTGGATTAACTCCAAAGCACGAATACCATTTATTCTCCAGGTGTCTCCATTGTCTCTTGTTATTTTTGTTCATTCATTTAACTATCTGTCCTTTCTACAGTCAAAGAAAGACTAACATTTAAGTAAAAAGCTCTTCCAAGAATTGAGCAACTTGTTCTTTAGTTAATGTCATTGGAATTTTATAGATAAGACTATTTCTGGATATGTCAGTAAAAGAGACCTCATTGTGCCAACATTTGCAGTCAGCCTGAGTATTGATGAAAATATGAAATGGTATAATTAGAGTTCATTGTTATAATTAGAGTTCATCGCTCTTTAGTTCATTAAAAGTTAGCATCTTGTTGAAAATGTAAGATCAGCTTTTGTTTAACAATTTTTAAAATTCTTCCTTGGACATCTTATGAAATATTAGTATGTGTAAGCAATTCTATGCTAAACTTTTCCTAAACTTTCTTACACTTTGAATAGAAAGTGCAGAAAAAGTTAGGAAGCTGATTTAAGAGGGATGTAATGTAGTCATAGCAGAAGAAAAAAAATTTAAAAGAAGCAACAAGAGCCAAAGATAAAAAAGCAAAACTAAAAGTGGAAGAGAGGAAAATTTTCTTTTTTTAAAAAATGGCATCTCAGATAAAGCATCTCAGATTAAAAATTATTGATTTACAAGATTTCTAATTAAAACTACATTCTTCAGTCAAAAGCTTGCTTGGTTTAGGTTCATCTCATCAAGAGGTCTAAAGGTCTATACCTGAACTAAAAATAAATGTGGTTTTAGAGTCAAAAGAAAAAAATACTTCATTTTAGGGTATAATTCAGATGTTAAAAATCACTCTGATAATGGCTGTTCCTTTGCAGTGCCTGCAAGGTGAGCCTGGTGAGCCTGGTGTTTCCCACACTGAGCAAGGCACCACCTAAGGGAGGTGACACTAATGCCACCTCTGGGTTCTCAGCCCTGTCAGTGTCATGGGAAATCTTGGTCAGAGAGAAGAGAGGTGCAGGGTCAAACATCCAAGAACTCACAGGCAGGTGGAAGCTGTGGCAGGATGAGACAATGGATTTGTTGGGTTTGTGAAAATCACAGGATCCCAGAATGCTTTGGGTTGGAAGGGACCTCAAAGCTCATCTCATTCCAAACTCCCTGCCGTGGGCAGGGACACCTTCCACTATCCCAGGTTACTCCAAGCCCCATCCAACCTGGCCTTGGACACTGCCAGGGATGGGGCATCCACAGCTCCTCTGGGCAATACTTCAGAGGTTTTCATGGCTGCATAACAGCACAACTGGAACCATCCTCAGGCATTTTTCAGAAACTGGTGTTGGCAATAACTTAACCTGGACTTCACTTGGAGTTTATCAGTACCTCCAGTTTTTGCATCAAAAGATCAAATTATTATTGCTCAAGTGGTCTTTGCACTCAGGAGAGCATTGTGATTTTACTACATAAAATTGCTCCTGCACCTGCAGGTTTAAAGGGAGGCATGTTGAAAAAGGGAGATGTAAATATCTGACAAACCAATTCCACATGGGTGTCAATGCCTGAACTTGACTTGGAACAGGTTATCAGAACTGAGCCATTTTCAAAACAGAAAATGTGAGACACCCACTACAACTCCTGGGTATTTCACAGAAAGACTCAGCAGCTGCATCCCCTCGGCCACTGTCAGTGCTGCTGCTGGGTTAAATAAAGCTACAGGGGCACTGGTAATTGGAGTCTGTTAAAACAGAGGTCTAAAAGAACACCCACACACCTCTAGAGAGATCAGCACTGCTTAAAAAATTATCAACCCACGGCAAGGCCATCACTGAGTTTGTATTTTCAAGACAGAGGATAGGGAGCTGTTTGCTCAGAAACTTTGGGGAAAAAAATTAGACTGAACTTGTTTCCATTAACCCTGGCACAGGATCTGCCCTCAGGGACAGCAATCACAGGATGTATTTGTCAGCCATGAAGGCCTGGAGAAACTGTTTGCTTGCAGAAGTCAGATCACAGTTCAGGAGTTGGATGTACAGACCCCAACCTCACAAGCATCTCCCTGACTGAGCAATAAATCCCATTTAAACTCGTCCAGAGCACTGAGCTGGATGTGAATTCCCTCACAAAACAACTTTGTACGTCCTTTCTTACAAGCCCTTGCCACAGCTCTGCCTTGTTAATGCTTTTTTGGCACAGCAAAAACCCATGGATGCCATCCCTGGAAGTGTTCAAAGACAGGTCGGAAGGGCTTGGAGCAATCTGGTCTAGTGGAAGCTGTCCCTGCCCATGGCGGGGGTTTGGAACTCGGTCATCTTTAAGGTCCTTTCCAACCCAAACTGCTCTGTGATTTTATGATTATTCAGTGTTTTATTCAAGAAGTGTAATCCAAGTAACTGTAATGGTACCATGAGTCATTGAAGACACTGGGAGAGGAAGCAGGATAAGGTTGAGTCAAAACATTGAGCCAAAAACACCTAAGCAAGGCTCACTTTGCAAATACCTGCCATGGGATATCCACCAAAGCCAGAATTCATGCCAACATCCCTTGAGAACTTTGTGATGGGGCTCCTGAGGGGTTAAAGGCTGTCCTTTTGTTGTGCTCTAGAGAGAAATCAATCATGAAGGAAAGATTATTTGAAACTAGAAAGAAATGCCAGTATTTCTTGCTGTGTGATTTAAATTCTGATGGAGTATCACAGTGCTCTGCTAATCTGTGCCATTCCCAACCAGGTACCTGAGATTTCACTAATAAAGAAGTGCAACACATCTTCTACCATTCCTTAGCACCACAAGGCTCCTCAGATTTTGGAACAGAAGTTTTACAGACAATTAACTGTCTAATGTCTAAAAGTCCCTCAGGTGTTATTTTACAGTATTAACCTAAAGGAATATGACAATCTCTGATTAGAAGATGAATTTTCACGTAATGACCTGATAAAAGTCTTAATTAAAAAAGGAAATAAAAAAGGTCTTTTTGACTGTTTCTCTTTTTAGACAAACAGATGAGTCTCTTAAAGAAGATCACATCACATAACCACAATATCTACTTGTAGCCCGAGCTGAAAACTGGTCTTTCTGCAGAAGCAAAAATACAGACAAAACAGAAAAAGTCAAGACCATCAAAAAGGGAATGGATTGCTTGAGAGAGACACAGAAAATTCTTAGAGCATTTAATGTTACGAAAACATAGGGAAAATAAAGCAAAAGCCCACAGAAGTCATTCAGCCAAGGAAGCTGCAAAATTTCCGTCAGCAGAGATATTTAAGGAAAGGTTAGACTGGCATGGTTTGAAGTCAATACCCTCTTGAGGAAATGGCTTGGCCAGAAATCTTTTCTAGGCCAGGATTTTCTACACCATTCTCACCCTCTTCAGCTCTTCTATGACAATTACAAAAGCTGAAGCTGCGCAATGGGAATTTTGCATGCCTGATTTTGAGCAGAGCAGAGTTTCTCCATGTCAGACCTGCAAGAACCAGCAGAGGATGTTTTCTGTGGCTCCATTTGCTGTTTCCATTGCCTAGGTCCTCAAGCTGTTTTGTACTGGGTGACTGCCACTCCCACAGCCTGAGCAGGTGGCTGTAACTTAGCCCTTGGGTCATCCAAAATTTGTTCTCTATAACCATGAACTTCTGAGTCAGATGCCACAGAGGCATTTTCATATAGGGAAAGGAGTTGCATGCAGGTTGTAAAATGAGATTTTTGCTCTGCTGTTCAGGTAAGAGTTTAAGGATAAAGATCAGGTTTCAATTTTTTTTTTTTAACAGTGTGAATAGTGTTCTTTGTTTTCTTTTCTTCACATGGAGGAACTCTTGTGTCAGAGAATGGCTTAAACAACAATCAGATAGAAAGCTACAAACTTTAGAAATGTTAAATATTATAAATTGCTTTAATTTATGCCTCCCATACAGCTATTCATCAAGCATCATCTCTTTCTCCTTTCTCTTTCTCCTCCCTGCCTCTGAAGCTACCCCGCAATTAAGAAGGGGCTTTATAGGTCACCTGGTTGTCCAGGTTTACTGGGTTAGATCCTGACATGAGACATTTTCACTCAAAACCAGGTGTGCAGTGAGTTTCAAGCAGTTAATCAGGTCCTAAAAGTGTCAAGCTCCTTGTTCTTATCAGAGGTGGCCTGTACAAATCCCACTTCACATTTAACATGGTCTATTTAGAAATTAAACCATCTTAAACAACAGTTCATGAATACTGTTGTTGTTAATATTATCTCTTCATTTTTACAAAATCATGTTTGTGTATAATTTTGGTGCTTATGAAGCCTCAGTAGATCTGCACAAGGATTTGGCTGAGGCTAAGCACCACAAATGGCTTTATCTGTTCCTAGCAGGCAGTTTTCCTCCTTTACTCCCACACCTTCTCCTCTCTCACTGGTTTCAGATGCTGCTGCACATTCTGATTCCCAAGACTGAGAGCTCTGCTATTTTTTATTCGCACAGATCCCCACCAAACGGGGCCCTGATCCTCTCATGAGAATCCCTGGTGCTACAGTGATGCAAATTCCTCACACAAGGCTCGAGAGCTGCCCTCCTGCTGGGCAGCTTTGCTGTTGGCCACTGTGCCATTAGCATTCATAATTTCTGGGAGTGCTTCAGTGCAGCATGAAAAGCTTGGGAAAAAGAAGCAGGCAGAGAAAAAGATCTGAAGTGTGGAGGGCACAACCTGCTGCCCAGCAGTGTTTGCAGTGGGCATCTCAACTGGGAGCTCTGCTCACTCATCATCAAACCCCAGAGCCTGGTCTCCAGACTTTTGGTCAGCTGAAGACTGGCCCAGCCCCTGTGGCAGTGGCCATTTCTGCTCAGGGAAAAAGAAACACAACTGGGAGAGAACGTCCCAAGAGCAGGAAGCGGATCTTGGAAGTGTTCAGAAGGTGTGTGGATGAGGCATTTGGAACCATGGTTTAATGGTGGGCTTGGCAGTGCAGGGTAAACTGTTGAACTTGATGGGTTTAGAGGTCTTTTACAGCCTAAATGATTCTGTGGCCCACTTTCTTCACAAAGAAAACATCTGTGAAGTCTCCCTGGGGCTGTGACATGCCTTAGACCCTAGTGACAATCAGGACTCTAGGAGAGTCTGTAGTTCTCCCAAAACTGCAAAACATTGAGTAGAGACAAAACATGACACCTTTCCTGCTGCCACCTGCTGTCACCTTGTTCTCCTGTGGCTGCCTTACAGAGCTTGGGAATAAGACAGGAAACTGTTATTGAGTTCTTTCATAATTATTTATATATCATTCAAGGCATAGGGATTAGGGAAAATATAGATTTTTGTCAGTGTCTGCCTCGCAAACCAAAACAGCCACAGGAATTTTGCTGCTTCCCAAGATGACAGGAAAAATCAGAGACATCTCATTGTGCATGAGTCTGTTCTACTGTGCATTTCAATTACTCTTGTCATCGAAAACATCTTATCATGCATTTACTAAACAATCAACATCTCCGCTTGCCCAGCCCCACATTTCCCTTTCCTACCCTTAATCAGTACAGCTGACAGAAACAGTCTTGATTATTTTCCACAGGATCTGATATTGATTTGAACAAAATGCCTGTCTGAGGAGGAGCTGAATTCAGAGAGTGAAAATCAGTACCAGATAAGAATTACATCCCTTTTCTACTGCTCATGGAAACGTGCAGAGAAGGAGATTGAAACAGTGAAGGAATCAGGAGAATGAAGTTTGTGTTTTTGTAAAGTGCAGAGACTAAAACCCTGTGCAGTTGCCAGAGACATTCAATCTCATCTTTCTAAACACCTTTGCCAGAAAAAAAATCTTCTACTTAAAGTAGAGAGATGTAATTACACTAAATTGTTCAGAGGTAAATGAGATCAGTCATGCATGAGGGTCTTAGGAGAAGAAAATGGGGCAGATTCTGTGGTTTCCATGGGATTAGTTCTCCTGTCATTCAATTTGATCTGAAAAGCTGGGCTGAGCAGTCTTTCTGGCTTTTATTATTATAGCACCAGGAAATTGCAGTGACTTGAGAGGCTATCCACAAACCAAAGAACACTTTTACAATTCTCAGACATTTTTGCAGCCTTTCAACAAAATTTAGGGATTCAAAGTGCCTGCCTTTTGATGTGCTGTACATTTTCTGAATTTTGTTGTAAATGCCACCAATTGATTAAATGAGCTGCTTTTCTTTATTTTTGACTTCAAGTGCTGCCTTTTTACCATCACTAGCTGCAGTTTTTGAGAGTTAAGGTAGGAAAGTGAAGACATCTTCTATGTGACTAGCAGTTTGTGATCCAGAGGGGGATGAAACACTAATGGATCCCCTGAGGAGCTGAGAATGAGGGATTGTGCTGTACCACAGCAAGCAGAAGAAAACATCATAAAGGAAGCCATAAAATGACCAAATTCAGGTACAACAGTAAAGGGCTGTTGAAGGCAATGCTGGTGGGACAGTAGAGACAGGAACTAGAGGAGTGGAAGGGTTATTTTTCTGAGTGCTTGCCTCTTGTCCATGCTGTTATTTTCCTTAAATGAATCTATATGTAAACAAAACGATCCCTAAATCATTAATTTGAGTAGGACAGAGTTCTTATCTCTGTGCATATGCAAACACAAGCACATGGATTAACCATTTTATTCCAGGCACTGTTGGGGCATCAGGAGGAGGTGAGCAAGTGAGGAAACACCACAGGAGGTCCTGGCAGCAGGAGAGCCCATAATCCTTCTCTGGACAGAACTACAACACACATAAGTGTTTGTGGGAAGCATTTAGGAAAGTCAAGGGCAGGCCTGAGCAAAATCTCTGCCTCTCATATTTCCAGGGAACTGGAAATCACTTGAAATAACGTTTCAGTGTCAGTTTGCATACCTTCAGGAATGCAAAAATTGCTGAATTTGTGAAAGCTGGAGCACCTGCAGAACCTGGGAGAGATATGGAATCTCAGCAAACGTAAGCACGGGAGAACCCTCTGAACCTGGCTCTGGAATTTGCCTCTGAGAACACCTTGGGAGAGGTGCAAGACGTTATACACTGTGATTACTTCTGCCAGCTAGGACTGAGTGAAAAAAACTAGCTGGTGTCTAGAAGCATGACAGGCATCTCCCCATCCCAACCTCATAAAATCTCAGATGGATGTCAGGACAGGTTTTCTCTACATGTTACCACACCTGGTCCCTTTTCTTGTCTCCTTGTCTGCATGTGGCTGGGCTCAGATGGGTAATTCAGGCTCTCCTCTGTCTATCCTCAAAGCTTTCTGCCTCACAGCCTTTGCCTGGTCTTTGAAGCTGCTAAATTTAAGCAAGAGCTTCTGTTTTTCAAGCTCTCTTGTGTATATTACCTCTCTGTAGGCTCACAGCTCTCAGACTCCCCTGGACCTTTATTGCAAAAATAAACACCAGTCCCTGTGACTTTCACCATGGCACTCTGCAAACAAAGGCAAATGTGTTACATAAAAATAGATTTGTTTTTCGTCCCTGGAAGCCTGAAAAGGGGAAAAAAGGTCTAATTAAGAGTAAGGTGAAGTTATTTTCATTCCTTTTTGTTTAAGTTTACTGAAGTCCATGGGTAAGAGGAACTACAGAAATGCAAAGTGAGCAACCTGGTTTAGTGGAAGCTGTCTCTGACCATGACAGGAGGTTGGAACTAGATGAGCTTCAAGATCCCTTCCAACCCAAACCTTTCTATGATTCTATGACAGTTCTGTCATGACTGAATGCAACACTACCAGGAAAACAAAAAATGAGACACAGGTCTGAGTTACTGCAGCTCCAAGAGCTGTAGGTCGCTCACTGACAAAGAAAAATGGAGGAAGTTTAAGTTCTCCTCACTTGCTATATGTCAAAAGAAGTTCCTGTGAGTGGTAACTGCAGAGCCAGTGTGGGGTGAGCTCACTTTGCCTTGGTAACTCCACTCCCTGATGGAGCCTCCAGGACGACCATTTTAGCAAACTATTTAAAATACTGACACAATGAAATTTGGCTCCAAGGTAATTTCCTGAAAGTCATAGAGGAAAGGGCAACAACATCAAAATTATATCATAAGCCCATTGTCTACTTTTTTATTTCTCTTAAGGACCAAGTAGGGACCCAACAGAAAAATATGATGCAAAAAGGTCTGGCTGGATGCTGCTGGTACTGAAGGTTTTTTTTCCCCTGTTCTATTTTCCTGCCAGTCTGCAAATGCTCTCTGCCTTTCTCAGAGCCTTAATGCATCACATATCTGCAGCAGCAGAGTTTCCCTGGGATAGGTCCCTTTGCTTGGCTGTGCAGCTCAGGTTGGAGATTGTTTTAGATTAATAGAGCCTGTCACTTCTACAGTAACAGCTGTTACTCACAAAATTGGACATTTTCCAGCTAAGCGATGCTCTGAACAGAGACCATTTAGCACAAGCAAGAAGCTCAGCACTGCTGGAGGATCAGGACTGTCACAGGTGACAGGTGTCCTCTGAGTGGAGAGTAAGGTCAGGCAGCAGCAGAGTCCCCCCATCTGCTGCTTCTTCAACACTAATTGTCAGCCTTATGCTTTACATTGGTGATTGCCTCGGGTTAAATCAAGCCCTGACGTCTCTTGTCTGGAGTAAGCCCACGGAAAAGAAATTTTTGCAAGATGTTTGCAAGCTGTTGATCCAAGCAGCCAGACACTGGAGGAGCTTACCCAGGGAAAGGTTTAAACCATCCCTAAAAGAGCTTTCTAAAACAGGTTCAGTGAACTGCTGTAAGGTGACAGCTCTGTTTGTTAACGTTTCCATGGAACAAGGAGACAGCTTCAATATTCCTCTGTTTCTTGTGAAACACTGAGCTGCTGGAAGTTGCTGAACTGCCCTACTAAAAATCACAGATATATTGAAATGGTTAAAAAATCAATGGTCCAGCCATATTCCTATCTGAGTATATTATACTTAAGTATCACATAAAACCATTTAATCGTAGAATGGATTGGGTTTGAAGGGACCTTGAAGATCATCCAGTTTCAGCCCCCTGCCATCAGCAGAGACACCTACCACTAGACCAGGTTGTCCCCAAGCCCCATCCAGCCTGGCCTTGAACACTTCCAGGGATGGGGAGTACATAACCTCTCTGGGCAACCTGTGCCAGGGCCTCACCACCCTCACAGTAAAGAATTTCTTCCTAATATCTAATCTGAACCTGCCCTCCTTCGTCTCAAGGCCATTGTGCCCTGTCCTCCCACTATATGCCCTTGCCAAAAGTTGCTCTTCTGTAGGTACAAAAATGCTGTTAGTGAGGATCTTCTTGTTATTTTTCTAAGTCCGTGAGAGACTTTTCTCTCTCACAGAAGAGGTAGCAGGGAATGTAAACAACCAAGCCACCTGCAACCTTGGAAAGTCTTGTTTATGGTATAGTAGAAAATATTTTGATAATGGATGTTTTAGGATTTTGGCCAATCACCCCCAAGGGGTGGCTGGTCCTTTGTCCAATTAGACTATGAAGAAAAAAGTCTATAAAAGAGTTTGTAAAATAATTAAATAAATCAATCTTGCTGCACAATTCCTGCCTGCTGGATCTTCTTCTCCTCCTCCTCCCTATAGCTGCGGGACACGGTGATATACCGTAGGAACCAGGCCTGCGGTAATACTCTTCATCTTCTTGTGAGCCCCCTTTAAGAACTCCCAATACTCCAAAATATCAGTGCATACTACAGAGCCCATCCCTGCCCAAGAGCTTGTTCCAAACTCGATTTTCACAACATCAGCTACTGTCATGTTCTGTTCAGGGTTGCACATGAGAAGAAATGTCTGTGAGCTCCACTTTAAAAGGACACAGTACCCTCAAGCAACATTCGGGTCTGGGCTTTGTTTTTAAAAGTATTGAATGAAAGGCAGTGCCAGTGGGAAAGCCAATGCCCATGCATTTCTTTGAATTTTATTTCTCAGACAATGCAGGGTTAAAAAAAAGCTTCATTATTCTCATACCTGCTATATATCCAACTTCTAGTAAATCAGGTCTGGCAAATGCATAGAATTTCATCATCATCATTTTTGGTATAATCATAATCTTTTCTACTGAGTAGTAAGATATGACCAAAAAGTCTCTAAAATCAGATACTAATTTCAAAAAGGTTGATGCTGACAGAATTTTCTCACGGGCTTGCACTGAGACAGACATCCCAGAAGGCTGCTGGCATCTGATCTTCAAGGCACTCCCTGGCAAACAAACCCCTTTCTCTCTCTCATGAGGGCTTGTTTGAGTGCCTCCCAGGAGAGGTCAGAACTGATGTGTGAAGGGTGCACCCACACCCCACACCCAGGGAGTGACCTGCTGTGCTTCCTCAGCTCCCTGTCTGCAAGTGCCAGAGCTTTTTTCTCTCACACAGCAGATTCCCTTCTGCTTTATTAGCTGAAAATCAGCCCTGTATGGAGCACAAAGAAATGAACTCCCAGGGCTTTTTTTCCTTCTCCTTTTTCAGTGTCTGTGCACTCATGCCAGCTAATTTAGAGGGGAAAATGTGCTGCGAGCAAAGGGAACAAAACAAATTATTTTCCTTTCACTTCAGATCACTTCCACTTTCTCAATTTAAACCACATTCAGGTTGAGCATCTCAGTGCAACCTCACAGTCACAAACAGGAGAGCCCTCACCAAAACTCCTGCTCAATCATCAACACCCCCTCAAATAGGGCCCAGCTCATCTCTTGTTGAAAACATGTTGGTCTTATGACTTTTCTTTTGTGTGACCAACCATACTCTTTAGAGGTCTTTATATCAAGCTATAGGCAGTGTCTTACACATAAATGTTTGGGTGGCAGTAAGAACTCCAGAGCCATAAGGAAAGCAACATCACACTGCAGATGGAAATTCCTGTTATATCCAAATCCCAGAGAGTCTCTGATGCACCATCCACACAGCTGTTTCCCAAGTCAACAGGCCTTGGCAACAGCTTCTGCTGCCAGGTAAAGGAAAGTGAGGCAATATCAGTCTGGGAAAAGCCATGGCAGCAGGATAACTCTGCCACACAGCAGAGAGAGCAAGAAGGAATCCGCCCTTCTTGGTGTCATTGTCCTCCTGGTGCTGTGCTGCCATGGTGAGCAATGACTCCACACTGGTATCCCCACAGTTGCTCCTGTTTCACTGTGTGATGACAAGCAGCTCTGGGGAAGAGTGGGAAAAGGGAGCAGTGTTAGCAGGAAATGGGGGAGGAGGATTTGAAGAGAGGAAGAATGCTAATGTGCAGCTGGAGAGGGATGTGGTCATAATAAAACAACAACAGAGAAAAATCCAAAACTCTTATGCTTTCATTATTTAACCAAAGAACCCTGAGGACACTGAAAGCAGTGTCCTTGTCAAGTCAGTGTCCAGCAGTGTCCAGTGTCCCCTTTAATAAAGCCTGTCAGAAGCATTGTCATCTGCCCTGTTTCCACTGAATGTATCACCAGAAATTTAAACCATTTTAAAATTGCAGCCTCTGCAGGGAACTGCTGTCCATGGGTCTCAGTGACAGCTTGAGCACAGTGGCGACAGAGGGGACAGCTAGCTTGCTCCATCCATAGGTACTTCCATGCCTTCATCTTTCTGCCTATCCATCCCTTCATTCCTTCATCTCTCTACCCCTTCATCTTTCTGGGGAAAGCAATAGGGACAAGGCTTGGCTGAGCATGCCCTTCTGTTGTGACTTGTTGGAGGAATACATCCTTCCTTAGTCCCACCTGATACTTCTCCCTCTGATGCATTTTATTCTCTAATGGAGATAATACAGAGAAAGAGTAAGAATTGGCTTCAAATTCTCCTGTGGAGAAAGTTCAAAGCAAACCCAAGGGGGTTCATCATGAAGCTGGGGTACTCTTCACCACAGGATGCTGTAGGTGCTGAGAAGTGATGAGTCTTCATGGGTGTGGTCATGTCAAGAGAGGCAATGATTTTACAAAATACACAGAAACTACTCCAGCTCAGGAAATCTCTGAACACCAAGTGGTTGGATGCCAGAAGAATAATTTAGAGAAATATTTTTACCTTGTTCTTATACCTGGTGTCACCCTGGGCACTGCCAGAATCAGGACATGAGGCTACACAGCCAATACAGCCTCTCTCATATCCTGTCATCCCAGGAGCTGTTCCATACTCCATGGAAGCAATATCTCCTCTTCCCTTCAGAGCACAACAGGCAGCTTTTGATTTTTAAGTATGACCAATATCATCCCAACCCCTGATCTTTAATGTCAGTGTCATGCCAGTCCCCCAGACTCCACTTCCCAAACTGACCCTGTACTTCCAACGCCATTTCAATCACTCACAGTCTCCAGGGACTATGACACCAGCTCCACATTAATCCTGGCAACGCTTTAGTCCTTCTGCCTCAGGCCCCCACCAAGAACCTCAGATTCCCAAAGTCAGGTTTGGGAGATGGAAGGAAGGTGCAAAAGCAGGAAGAAGTGATTTGTGAAAGGAAGAGTAAATTAAATAAATCCACAAAACCAGCAAGATGTCCTCTTTTTTGCTACTTTAAAGTCTGCACTGGTTTTTTTTGCTC
Source organism: Corvus brachyrhynchos (assembly GCF_000691975.1). Classification (NCBI taxonomy): domain Eukaryota; kingdom Metazoa; phylum Chordata; class Aves; order Passeriformes; family Corvidae; genus Corvus; species Corvus brachyrhynchos. The sequence goes on from NW_008246063.1 coordinate 2,529,106, forward strand.
CTAGCTTACACTTTTCTTCCTAGTCACCAGTGCCAACATACCCTCAGAAAAGATGCCTTTAAAGCTTTTTTTGTTTCATAAAACTCTATTTTTGTTGTGAGGTGTGATGAATACCTAAGAAATCTCTTGTACCCCTGTCAAAGACAGAAATCTATCTAAGGAAGAGGTCTTTTCTTAGGAAGCAGCACGAGCTCAGTCCAAAACATGTCTATGACACATAATTGCTTCCAATAACTTGGAATATCTTAGTCTTGGCAGTTGTTGGCCAAAGGCATCTTGTGTAAAGGGAAAAAGCGCAATATTTACAGGTTGGCTTCGGGCATCTCATTTAACAGTTCACAAACTATTCGGGTTTTGCTTGCCCACAGATTTACCCCCCACTTCCTCAGACAAACATGTCTTAAGGCAGTACATGTGCTAAGATTGACCAAATACCATTTACTCAATTCTCGTGCCAGAAGGGAGGTGTAATATAAACCCAGTACCCATTCAAGCACAGAAATTTCATCAGTCCCACCCTGGGGTTGCAGCATCTTCCTGCAGACTTGTAAGAAATTGTTCGGTCTGATGACAAACATCACCACAGCAGTGAATCTGCCTTTTCATGCAGCATTGCTGGGCATGGGTCCCTTTTTCATTTTGTAAAAACAGCTCTTTAATAGGTTTCTGTGATCCTGAAACTCCACCAGGGATGAGTGTGTGTTGGGAGAGAACAGGCAACAGGCAGCCACCCTGATTAATAGGATCATGACGAATTGTGTGCATGACCTGAGTCATTATTAGTGGTTTTTTTCACCTTGATCTGAGAGCTGCCTCAGCAGACGGGGCACTGGCAAGTCACAGGGCTCTGAGAGATGCACTTTCACGTGCAAAAACAATGGTTACTTGTTATTTGTGTCACACTGCAGGGCTTTGTGCTGTTGTGAGACCCTGCTGGCTGAGGTGAGATCACACACAGGTCCATGCTCAGAATATTTATTTAACAGGACAAGAGTGAGGAGAGACACGCAGATCAAGTATCATCCAGAGAGGTTGCAGAGGTTGTCATCACAAGCTTGACAAGATGTGTAACAGTTTTCTGGCGTGCTCTGACTACAGAGGCATCCCTGTTCTGCATCCAAGCCTTTGGCCACAGTGGTCTGCACTGGAAAGGTAAGAAGCACGCAGGCTTGGGCACTGATTTATCACTGACTGGACCACTTCCATCTTGGAGCACATTTCAAGCCTTTCAAGGAGGTCTTTACCAGGCAATGTCTAAATATCATCTGAGGATCAGCACAAGCCAGGGACTGCTCCCAACAGGCAGAACAAATTGCACTTTCCAAGTCAGGATGTTTAATCATACACATGCCAACCTGCTGTGTCCTCCGGACCAAAGAATGGAGCTTGCCCCTTATTTGTCCATAAAACATTGTCATAGAAACCAGGCTCTAGAGACAGCTGAATTCATTTGGGGATGGATATTATAGCCCAGTGGTATTTTGGAAAGAAAATTAAGACAAAAAAAAAAACCCAACCCACAAGCAGATCTTCCTCCAAAGACCTAGACCTAAAGACTTTTGTCCACTGTAGCAAACTGCAAAGAGACAGCTGCTCATCTGTGACCACCAAAGGCCACCCCTCCCCAAATAGGCCTTCCAACTGGAAGGAGGACCGTGACAGGAACTTGAGGTAAGATAAAGAGGACACTATTGTCCAGTCATCCCAGGTCTGTGGAGAAGAATGTGTCCACCACTGATACTGGAAGAGACACTGAAATGCTGATGGCTCAAACATTCAGGGGGCAGCTGCCGATGTGCAGAGTACTCACCCGGGCACAGAGGGCAAGCACAGCCCACCTCAGGCTACAGCTGGTATTGAACAAGATAAGGAAAGAGGCAAGCCATCATCCAGCTGAAACTCCCTTCCTCATGGGAGGTACCTGGGCATTCACACCTGAATTTGAGTGGATATAAATCCAATAGAAGGGGTGTTCCTGGGATTTTCCCCAACAGTTGATGAGTCTGGTCTGTGATCATCACTTTGACCAACAGATATCAAAATTGCAATCAACCAGGTTTTATTGTGAGACCTACAGGTGGTGAGATCTTTCTACTTTTATCTTTTCCTTCTCTTTCTTGTATGTTTTCTTAAGCGACATCCTTCTGCTTTTATATTGTCATTTTACTATAGATAACAACCAAAATGGGTCCATACCCATTTTTCTGTGCAAACAAATTGTTCTACAGTAAACCCTACATGTGTATAATTACAAACACAGATCATTCAGTGTTGTTTTACTCTAATCTGCCCTAAGAGATTTATTAACAAGAGCCTGGGTTATCCTGGCCTTCTAGGATGGGTCATAACAGGTGTCCAACGCTTCTGCAGATATCCAGCGTTTGCTTTCTGTGATCCTTCTGCTGCACAAGCAGAGTAAAAGCAACTCAGGATAACAACTGTTCACAATTACATGCTGTGGATTTGGCTAGTTTGGTGAGATATCACTGCTTTCTAGAGAGAAAAAATATAAGACTTTTTTGGCTTTCTGTTTATATCTTCATTGAAATTTTAATTTTCCAAATGAACCCCAGCCAGTGCAGACTTGTGGTTTCTACAGGACTTTGAGGCCAGGAGGGAACACAGATTTCAGCACACTGCCTCTGCTTCACTGCAATGGCTGGAATTAAATTCTCAATTTCTTCAAATGGAAGGCTCTGGGATTTGCAAAGGATAACTGCTTCATAGAGAACAATTGCTTATACGAATTAATTAGAGCTTTAGGACATGGAATTCCAACATGCAAAAGAAGGAAATCCAATGACTCTGACAAGGTCAGTCCTGGGCTCCAGCCTTTGCTGGAGGGCTGCAGTGCCTGAGGGCAGAACAAGAGAGATACCAAGAGAATGGGAATACTGACTTTGTCAACAAAAAAAACCTCTTGATTTCTTTATCAAGGCAGAGGTTTCTTTTGAATAGACCAATACAGTCCTGCTCTGACCTTCTTGTATGTGTGAAGATGGGCTCTGCACCCATCTGTAAATTTTATGAGACAAGATATGCCATAAATTACACGAAGCCTGGTGAGTCAGGCAGCTCTCTCCAGTCAAGCAACTTTGCAGCCGAGGAGCAGCAGCAGTTCACCGTAAAATCCATTGGCACTTGTCTTTTGAGCCAGATCTGTGGTTTTTGGCTTCTTTGCCTAGATTCAGACACATGCACCTGCCTAACACGATGCAAGAGCAGCTGTACTGACCACACTTCAGCGGGATGACTCTCACACTTGTTCTTGCAAGGCTGGGATTTGCATTAGTAGGAATTTTAGATTTTTCAGTGGCCATGTTCATCTAATAAATTAGACATTTCTGACCAGTGTTTAACTTCAGATCAAGTTTCCAAAAGAGATGCAAAAATGCATATTAATAAAATAGTCTGGAGCTCTATAGGACATAAGCTTTAAAGATGTGAAATCAAATCCACAAACAGGATTTCAGAAAGAGCAGTAAATAATTCATTCCTTTTCCCTCCAAGAGTAAGCAAACAGATGGGAAATGATATAGAGGCTTCAAAAGGAAAAATTATGAAGCCGTCTGTAGGAATAAGCTGCAAGATCCTTTCAGATGTGTCTCACTTGTTCATCAGAGGCAACGCAAAAAGCTGGGTGAAATCCTGCTCTGTTGGATGCAGCTTTGGGAATTCTCCCTTTCTCTTTCATCCGGGGTTTCTTGTTTTTCTTGCAGAAGACCAGGGTGACCTTTCCCCAGCTCCTTCCCACATCAGTGCTGTGGAGCTGAACGTGAGCTAACACCAGCTGAGCTTGTCAAGCAGCATTCACCTCATGGCTGGGGACTCCTCTGAAGTTTGTCAGATGCTGTGAGTGACCATTGCTCTTTATAGCAAAAATTATGCACAAGCAGAGCCTTTGCTTGCATAAATTATCAGTTTGCAGCATCTGAGGACTTGCCTGTACTTTGGTCACTCAAAGGTGGCACTTCAGCCCATTTCTGATGCACTGGGTTATCCTGGGAGGTGTGAGCATCCATCTCTACTTTCCCTCTGTTCATAATTTAGATCTGATCCTACAGTGTTCAACACATCCATAGGATGGGATATGGAAATCTCAGAGCAAAAACTTTTTCCAAACATCTCGGACTCTCTCAACTGAGAAAATGGAGGTTTTTACAGAGCAAAAGTGTTTCAGCCCAGGTATGCTAGTCTGAAATGCTGGTGAAAAAGGAATGCATGGTTCCTATGTGCTCCAGATCTTGCTCACACAACTCAAGTTTTCATGTTGATCAGGCACTAAACTCACAGCTGCCTTCTTGCTTGGTAACTTGGCTGGCTCAGAACTTGCTTGGGGAACCATGAATTTGACCTTCCAGGCACATTACCTACACAGAAAACTCCTTCTCAACCTTTGGACTCTTCTGAGACCATCCAGTAGAAGCCAATTACTGCATCTGGTAGTGTTCAAATCATTATTATACACGACACTTTCATACATGCTGAGGGTTGAATCTTTTCCTTGGTCATGGTGGGATTTCTTGTAGTCTTCTCAATTTCCAATTGTAAAAATGCATTTCTACAAAGGGCACATCTCAGAGCAAATTCTCAATAAAAAGCATCTCTTTAAGAACCTGTATTCATTCCATACAGTGTTGGGCAGGGATAAGATTATCTCACACCTAAGAATGCCTCTGATACATTTAAGACACAATAACTATTGTTTCTCTTGCACAAACAGAAGGGCAAATATGACTGAGATTATTCACTGCTTTGAAAATTCCAGGAAGGAAGAAAAATAAATAAATACAAACCAGCCAGCGTGTGTTTTGTCAGATGAAATCAGAAGGGAACAATATGTGCTTTCTGAAAATATAAGAGAGTCTTAAATGCAATGAAAAGATTCATTTGTTTGGTTTTAAACAAGAAGGAAACAATAAAGGCACAGTTGTATCCACTGATAGTCGCTCTCTGGGCAGATGTGGTTAGTAACTTTCTCCAGTTATGTGCAGCACATTGAAAGGAAACTTAGGAAAAGTAAAACAGGCAGTTTAAGAGGAAAAGAACAAACAACTGAGTAGTCTGAGAGCAGGAGTGTCAGCAACTATTGTCTTTCTGAGTGCCAGAAAGGCATCTGAATGTCAGCAACACCAGGAGTGCAGCTTCACAGTGTAGCATGTCAGTCGTGTGAGCACTGAATGATTTGGGTTGGAAGGGACCCTAAAGATCATTGAGTTCCAATCCCCTGCCATGGGCAGGGACACCTTCCACTAAACCAGGCTGCTCCAAGCCCCACCCAACCTGGCCTTGAACCCTTCTGGGGATGGGGCAGCCACAGCTCCCCTGGGCAACCTGTGCCAGGGCCTCACCACCCTCACAGGAGATAATTTCTTCCTAATAGCTAATCTGAATCTCTGTCAGTTTAAAGCCATTCTCCCTTGTCCTGTCACTCCGTGACCTTGTCAGAAATCTCTTTCCAGGTTTCTTGTAGCCTCCCCAGGTATTGAAAGGCCACAATTAGATCACATTTTTAGGACAAATGCAGTAGCTGCAAGTTCTGGATTCAAAACAAAGGCTTCCTAACCTTGAGTTTAGTTACAGAGCAACTTCTTGAGTTGGCCCATGGTGTGGTGAGCTGCGGCTGCAGTTGTCTTGCAGGAGATACATTTGTCTTCCAAGATACACAATGAGTGATCAGTACCCACTTTCACTCTGTTCCAGGAGTGTAGTGGCTTGATCCAAAATACTCATTACATTACTTACTTCCGTAGCTATGCTAAACCATGACAAGGTGTGAGAAGGATCTCACACACCTACAACCACAAGAGGAGTGAAAGGCAAGGTCCTGATGTCCAGTCTCTGTGCTCAGGGTGTCCAGGGAGACCAAACAATTGAACTGGTTGATGGGTACAGGATGTGCACATGCCCAATCATGGCCTCCTCTAGTTACTTTCTCCCTAGGGCAACTGTGCCTGTACTCCCCGTCACAGCCCCACCATGCCCATTTAGGGCTGGTAATCATATTCCTTCCCAAAAATACACTGCTTTGTTTCTCCCCTGTCTGGCAGCCTCAGTGAAGCACTGAGGAAGCAGCCTGAATGAACGCATTTGCTCACCACATAAATTTCTGAAAGAAAAGGTTATGCAAATATTTCATTTCCACTGCAGCAGGCTTTGACCTCGGGGCAACCTCTGTGGCTGTGTTATCTCTACTAAAGGCTTCCAACTATGCTCAGATCTGTCATATGAGATTAATAGCTGTGTAAAGGGGTTAGGGTTTGTGCTGAAATATTGTTGAAAGGCATCACAGTGATTCCTCTGACTCAAGAGAAAGGAGTCTTGCTATACAGCTCCAGTTTGGCCAGTGAGATGATTTCAGTCCAACTCCTTCAGGATTAAAAGTTCAGGCTCTTTCTGCAATGCTCTGACATACAGCTGCTCCAAGGCAGAATGTACCCAGTTATCAACACATAGATGTGTAAGGGAAGCAACCATATTCATGTGGTCAGACTCCTTGAAAGGCTGAGAGAATTGGGATTGTTGAGTCTGGAAAAAAAAAAAAAAAGGCCCTGGGGAGACCTTAGAGCCCCTTCCAGTACCTAAAGGAGTCTCACAAGGAATCTGGAGTGAGACTTTTTACAAGGGCACATAGTGACAGGACAAGGGGGAGTTGCTTTAAGCTGAAAGAGGGCAGGTTTAGATTAGATATAAGGAAGAAATGCTTTCCTGTGAAGGTGGTGAGGCCCTGGAACAGATTGCCCAGAGATATTGTGGATGCTGCAACCCTGGAAGTGTTCAAGGCCAGGTTGGATGGGGCTTTGAACAACCTGGTGTACTGGAAGGTGTCCCTGCACATGGCAAGGGGATTGGAACTCAATGATCCTGGGATGCTGGGCACATCTCCTCAGCTGGCAATTTCTGCCACAAATTCATTGCTTGTGCTGGAACAAGAGCACTGCCATGACCTCTCATCTCTGGGCTTTTCCAGAGTTGTGCTGCTGTGACATGGCTGCCAGAAAATGTTCGAAAATGAGTAATGCCTTTTAAAGCAGGTCAGTTCTAGACACATATATTAAACTGTGTATTAAACACTTTTGGGAACAAAAGCGGTAAACAAAACCTAGTACAATCAGAGATCAGTTATTTGGCTCAGGGCCAGCACACTGTGACAATTTTCTAGCATTAGGGACTTTCTCTGACAGAGGTGTGATCTTTACATTTAATGGCTTTTGATAGAATTTTTTTCCCCCCACTTTTAATTTAACCATGTCTGTTTTACTGCCTCCGGACTTCTGGCATTCTCACTCACCTATGGCAATAAATTAAAAATATTCTTAAAAAAAAACAATGTGAAGAAATGAAATAAAAATATTGTTTGATGTGCGAACACTGAGATCTCTCTCTCTCTCTGTCCCTGATTCATCTGATTTACTGTAGACTTTTCTGTTCTTCTGCTGGACAAAGACTCTCTCTTCTGTGTCCCTCACTGTGCGTATGTCCTTGTAGGTGGCTGTCCTTGGAGCCAGGCTCTCACAGACATTTGAGCACATTCAGCTTTCCTCTCCAGCTTTGGTTTATCTGTTTCCTATTAAGGTAACAGTCCTGCAATCCCTCTTCATTAAAACAGGAGATTGGAGAGGAAAGTGACTCTCTGCATGTGTTATCGCTGGCACTTGACCAGGATATAACAGCCTATTGCCTCAGGAAAGGGCAACTCCTTCATCTCCTACAACTCCGTACATCACCCAGTGTGAGGTGCATCTCCTGCTGGTCCCAGTGTTTGATGTGTCCTTATATCTGCAGGTGTCTATACAAGCACACTGGATACAAACAATGATATATAAAACATGGTGTATGAGTATTGCTCATTATGGTGTGTCATCTTCGAGTTTAGCAGAGATTTCTGAACAACTTGGGACAAGAATAGGTCATGGCTGACCTAAAAATGCTTTCTCCTGTGAAGCTGTATTTTTGTTGTCCCTGCTGTCCTACCCTCTACCTTCCTCCTTTAAGAAGAGTGCACACAGTTTTCAGAATCATAAAATTCAAGTCAGAAAGACCCTCAAGAAATGCTCCTGTCCAAACCCCTGGTCAAAAAAGGGCTTTGAGATTAGACCTGATTCCTGGAGTCTTGTCCTACAAATCTGATTAATATCTCCAAGGATGGAAACTCTACAGACTTTTTGGGTAATCTATTTCAATATCTGAATTAGCACTGGTAGCAAGGAAATTTTGGCTAGAGAAATTCATCCCAGTTTTCTCTAACCATCGGAATTCCATATTCTGAAACAAATTTTGGATGGGCACCTGTCAGCCTGGACTTGATTAGCATTGTGTCTTTGTGTCTCATTATCAACATCTCAAACTAGTCCTCCTGGAGTTTTGGCTCCAGGGGCTGTGACTGCTTTCGGACTGATTGTCCACAGTCACTCCTTGTTCAGATCCAGTTTCAGAATATTTACTTTAGCTTCATGGGCAACATTTGGGAATTCATTTCCTTCTGCCTTTCCGCCCATTGATACAGAAATTTTTTCTGATACCATAGAAAAGAAAAGTCAATGGATCAAACCAGCCATCTGAAGACCCTTCCCACAATTTTTTCTATAAGGAATAATGGGGGAAAAGGGACAAAGTTTTGATACCTTCTTGCTTTTTTATTTTTTTTTAATCTTTCTTTATCAAGACTTGAAAAACATCCTGTTTTCAGGTTTCCAGATGGCCCCAGCTCTATGATCATTTATTGTGTGGACATGAGGAGGCTGGTTAGCAATAAACAAAGGTCCACAAATTTTCAAAGGAATTCAAACCACTTGTTGAAGAACTAATTAAGTATCATACAGATTAGATGCATGCTACAGTGATTGCAAACGCTTTGTGTCTCAAGTGCTATCTTAGCACAGACATCAACTTCATAATTTTAATTTCCTTACACTCACCCTCTCTTCAGTTCCGCCCGAGTGATTTATTTGGGCTTTTCAAGTGGTATAAATTAGCATAAATTGAAATGTCAATATCAGGCAAGAGAAAAAAACACAACAACAACCAAAAAAAAAAAAAAATCACTGTTGGGAAAACTATGTGTCTTTTTTCAATTCCCTGAGGCATCCTTATTTTTAACTAAGGAAGTATATCCACTTCAAAATGCTCTGACCTCAAGTCGTTCAGCTTCTCTCATAAAGCAGAAGGGAAGGACAGGTCATGCCTCAGAAGATTTACTGGTTTGTCATTCTCATTTTGCCATAATGCATAAATCTCATGGTTTATAGGGTTAGGATGTATCACAACACACGGCAAGGAGACTTGTTGGGTGATGGGCTGTGACCAACCCAGAAACCTCACAACAGTGGCTGAGCAACTGTTTTGCAATACCTGTGTGACATCCTGACCTGTGTTTGAGACTTGATCAATCCCAGGACCAACTAAGAATCAGCGTCACCCCAGTTTAGTAGCACTGCAGCCTGCCTGCTGTAACCTGTCTTTATCATTCTCTCAAACTACCTGAAGGAGGTCATAGCCAGGTGTGTTCTCTTCTCACAAGTAATAAATGACAGAACAAAAAGAAACAGCCTCATGCACCAGAAGAGGTTTAGATTGGATATTAGGAAAAATTTCTTCACTGAAAGGGTGGTCAGACATTGGAACAGGCTGCCCAGGGAAGTGGTGGAATCACCATCCCTGGAAGTGTTCAACAAACATATTGTCATGGGTTAGCAAGCATAGTCCCAGAAGTGATGTTCTTGCAAAGGGGTGCTTACAGCTTCCTCTGTGACCTGACCTGACAGAACCTATCAGATGGCCAGTTTGAATATGGACAATCCTTTAAGCCACCTAAAATTGTGACCGCCTCTGTGATGTACACTTAAGAATAGGAAACCCCGAGGCAGAGTCTCTCTGTCTCGTCTCCGGTGCTGGGACAGGTGGCTGCGGGCTCCGTGCGGGGGCCAGAGGGCCCAGCCCAGGCCCTGCTCGGGCCA
>NW_008246063.1:2539473-2592704 GCF_000691975.1 Corvus brachyrhynchos
CAGTTCCTAGAGATGCTCCCAGAGATAGTCCTAGAGATGAAGATGAGGAAGACCCTTTGCTCCCAGGGAAGGAGAAGAACCTCTGTTCTTAGAGATGAAATGCTCCCAGAGATGGGTGAAGAGAACTTTTGTTCCTGAATGGCTCAACCTTAAAACTGTACCCCAGTAATTCAAGAGTGGACCCTCGAAAGCAGCTGTGGGAAAAGCTGCAAGTCGGGGGAAGGGACTCTCACATGATGCGAGCAGAGAACCAACCCGGGCAGCTGTCTCATTGTGATAATGTTTTCATAGCATGAGCAAGAGAGACTCTTCTTCCTAAATGGACTGAACAAGGTTATTATGGAAGTGGTAAACAGACTGAACATCTCAAGGGTTGTCTTTTTACATTATCAGTGGGAGAAGGGAGAAAGGTGGGGGGAGGAGGAGAAGTGTTCTGAAGTTGTGTTACGATTTTTTTTTCTTCTTTTAGGTCTGTTAATAAACTTCTTTATATTCTTTCAAGTTTGGTGCCTGCTTTGTGTTTCTCCTAATTCTTATCTCACAGAAGGTAAATAGTAACGAATATTTTGGACCAAACCACTACACATGTAAAGGTGTTGCTTAGGGACATGGTTTAGTGGTGGACCTAGTGTTCTGAAGTTGTGTTACGATTTTTTTTTCTTCTTTTAGGTCTGTTAATAAACTTCTTTATATTCTTTCAAGTTTGGTGCCTGCTTTGTGTTTCTCCTAATTCTTATCTCACAGAAGGTAAATAGTAACGAATATTTTGGACCAAACCACTACACATGTAAAGGTGTTGCTTAGGGACATGGTTTAGTGGTGGACCTGGCAGTGCTGGTTTAATGGTTGGGCTCCATGATCTAAGAGGCCTTTCCCAACCTTTACAAATCTATGGTTCTAAGTCTTATCCCAGAGGAAGGATGGATAAAAATCTCTCTCTGTCTGAGGCTTATGCAGAAGAAATTCATGCAGAGTTAAAGGACTGACTACTGTTTTCATTTCATACAGAGGATGTTCACATGGTTTCACACTGGGCAGAAGCAGAACATAAAAAATTACCTGTCTTATGAGCAGCTCATTGCTTTGAGTGCAGACAAGAGTTTAGACACTGAAGAAACCCAAGAGAAAAAGCTGATCACTAACACAGTGAACCTTCCAGCTGAGGTGACAGGGATTAGATGTACAGATGATGGTGTTGTGCTGGATGACACTGTTTTAAAGGAGGTTTTTTAAAAGCCAAAGATCAATAAGACACTGCCATTTCTACTTCATCTTGTCCATTCCCTGCTCTTTAGGAAATCCTCCATTTATCATCTCCATCTGTGGCATGAAGTCAAATCCAGGAGCAACCATTTGAGAAGTCATAAGCACATGGTTGAGAAGCAGAGGAAGGATTTCTGTAATTACATCTACATGGGAAGGAGGATCTCTGTCTTCACTCTTCACCAAATACCCAAGCATGGCTTGGCCAGAAGTGCTGAAAGAGAGCCAAATGTCACAATGCATGGTGACAGCTCTATTAATGAGCTGTGCGACTGGAAGCAGCCAGGAAACAAATGAAGTGCCTGGAATCAGTCAATTCAAATCAGCTGCAGCATTTTGTACCTGGCTCTTGCAGCCTGGATGCTGTAGCCACTGAATTTTCACCCAGCTGTAACAGTCTCACTCTGACCTCCTCCTCTTCCTGCCCACTATTCATTCTGCCCACTTCCCATGGTCATGGACCATAAACTCACATGTCCCTGCACACACGGGCTGCAAGCACTAACCTTCGATTCCACGCAGCCCAGCTTTTCCCTCTTGCTGTTATTCGATGCCAAAGGGAGGAGCCAATTTCCAGAGGTAGCAGGAGTCAAACATTTCAGAGCTGGGAGCTCCATTATTTCAGTGCTACAGGCACATTATTGCTCCTCGAGGCTCATTACTTCCCTCGCTTTCAAAGAAATTGGAGACCTTGAAGGGATCAATAAGTACATTATTACTCTTGTTCAATTACCTTCCTGCTTGGTTCTGAGCCATCTGAGGGGAGCTGTTCATTGGCTTCAGCTTTCAGGAGCTGATTGCAACAGAGCCAGGCAGCTCAGCTCCAAGTGGTGCCAGTCACCCCCTCCCAGCACAAGGTACTCTGCCTGCAAGGGTAATCAGAACACATCATTATCTTAAAGGCAGCAATGAATATATTAGAGATGAGGCACAGAGATGGTGAAATTGCTGAATGTTCTTTTTGACAACCTATGAGCTCTCCAGTTGCTCAGCTGTAGAACTGCAGCAGCGTTTAGGGCAAGGGAGACTTCATTGCTTATTAGTTTCTCTTTCCAGCTCTTTTCAGAAAGAGAAGGATTCCCATTTCCTGAGGCAAACTGTTAAACATCTCTGTTTCTATGCCCTATTTTTATGACATAACAAAAATCTGGAGCCAGCTGTGTTAGTTCATGTGCCTGTACAAGTAAAACTTCTCAAAATAGGAAACCCATTCATTTTTCAAACTTACTGCACAAAGGGGAAAGCCACCTCCCTGAACTACTTTTCTGCATGTTGGTGACAATAAACCCAAAGAGCACATTCTCATCTCAGTTAAATTAGCATCAACCTGCTCATTTTCCATCATTGCCTGGTTAACTTCCAGTTTCCAGGTCAATACTGATACCTTTTGCATTTGAGGCAAGTGATGTGACAAGACTTGGTTTCATTTCTATTTTGGAAAAAGAACTTTTCTGATTACCTGCAACCCTTTGCCCTGCCAGAAGCTTTCTCTATAAGAATTTTCTTAACTGTACAAAGATCTGGATATTAATTTCTATCTGAAAGTCAACAAAGTTTGTAATGGAAATGAGATGCTTATTTTAACAGAGGATAAGTAATTATTGGAGCTGATTATAATGGCATGAAGGAAAAATCTCCACTGTTTGACCTCCTTAATCAAAGTTGGATTTTCTTCTAAAAAAAGTTGTGATAAATCATTAAGCAGCGATCTGAATGAGATTATAAAATCATGTGGAATATCCATGTTTCTCCACACTCCAAGCTTTTGAATCTGTTTATTCTTTCGGTGAATTTAACTTTCAAAGCACTAATCCATCACACCATCCAAGCTTATCAAAGAAGTGAACCCTTACAATCTTTATCTTAAAACAAAATTTGTTATAGAGTATCAGTGCCAATCGGAAGGCTTTTAACCAGACTTCTACAGACAGGTGTGTGTTTTTCATTTAAGGAAAAATTCGGAAATCAGCAGGATATATCCAAGCTGCAGCACAGAAAGGGATAAATGCTGCCAGTGTAACACTATCCCCTCCATTCTTCTGTCAGTCTTTTCCCATTCTGGATTTTCTGACTGTCAGAAGGCCACGTGCTTCATTGCAGCATCCCAGGGAGAAATCTGTTTGCTGGACAGACAAAGGGGGAAGTCCCTCTTCAAGCAAAGAAAGCTTTAGAGGGATTTTTCTAAAGCAGCCTTACAAGCTGGGGTAAAACTGCTGTTGACATTCAAGGAATTACTTTCTTTTTCTCTTCCTGTTCTGATACATTTACCCAAGATACGATCTTCAGGGAAATGAAATCAATCGTCACCTCCTAAGATCATACAAGGGTTTACAGCCCAGGCACTCCAGGACCTGAGGCAATGTAAACGTCCTTGATCTTTCCTTCTTTCTTCCAGAGAATGTCACCCTTCCCTAGGTTTGGTTTTTTTTTTCATTGAAAGTATTCAATTTGTGAGAAGATAATGGGAAATGTTTGGAAGTGGAAGGATCTAGCCTGAGTACTCTTACCTCATTTCAGACCCAGCTTTCCATTCCATGGCTGGACCAGCTGCTGGACAGTGATTTTACGGATCACTGCTGACCTGTGTTAAGCAAAGGTCTAAGAAGGCCAAATCAGTGCCATGGGAGAATTAAATTTTCCAAAAGTGGACCAGTTGCAGTTCAGAGTGAAACCTCATGTTTCTTCCCCAGAGCAGGATGGAAACCTGGTTTTCTGGCTGACACATTGCCCAGCCATTGGCACTGGAGATTCCAGAGGCTTTGAGATACTGGCAGGTAGAGTCCATCCAGGGTGCTGCTAGCACAGCGCTGGCAGGCAAACTCCAAGCAGAGCAGGCTTGTGAGCAGTTTGCTGAAGGGAAAGAAAAAACACACTAAAACCTTCCTCAGGATGTTGCAAATGACACAGATCAGCAATTTGGGTAGCAGGTGTGTTTTTCTCAGCATTTTCTCCACCACTTCTCCTTAAAAGTTCAATATTTCCTGCTGTATTTTTTGGTTCCCAGAGACTCATTGCTGCCTGTCAGGCAGAGGGATGTTTCAAGCTGTATCCTGCCCTGCTGCAGGAAAAAACCTGATGCTGCTTTTGGCTAACCTAAATTTCCTTTGAGGAGTGTATTCCCAGGTGTTCAGTTTAGTAACTACGCAATTTTCTGTATGATCTTAAATTTACAAATAGCAAAAATTATCTTTTAACAGAGAATGAATGAGGAGAAAACTGCTCTTGACTGCCTGAGAATTGCAGCCTTTAGCTAACAGTTAAAATTTAGAGATGCTGCTTTGAAGGAAGGACTTGGAACAGGGCCTATCTTCCCTCTGCAAAGCAAAGACCCATTGCAGCGTAGGAGCAACACTCAATAAATGTGCTAATTAATCAACTTTCCTTAGGAAGATATCAGAGAGAATAGTTCCCAGACAATTCAGCTGGACAAATGTTTCTGAGTCACAAGAATCAGATGTGATTGAGTGGATTAAAGAAGCAAAGGGGCACAGACACACGTGGTTCCTGCAGATTTACCATTCCCATTTCAAAATGCTGCCCTAAAATACTGCTCTGGGGCAGATTTGTTTGATGGGGAGAGATTTAGGGTAGCACTTTCCCACAGCACATCTCCATTTCACTCCAAAGTAGTTCCAGTTCTGAGTAGCAATAAAAAGTAAACTACATTTATTAAATCCCTTGATCCCACCTTTAAGGACTGCCGGCAACAGCATTTTCATAAAAGGAAATGTCTCTCTCAGGCTCCAAATCTTTGCATTTCTGCTGGAATTTGAAATGGGGAATAATTTCTTCAGAAAAGAGAATTTGAAATGGGGAATAATTTCTTCAGAAAAGATTTCTGCCAATGCCTGACATCCATGTTAGGCATGGTTAATGTTTAATAAAATGTTGAACACACCATGCTGTATTTCAAATTCTTCAAAGACTAGATGCTAGATGAGTATCATATGAGTGAGATTTCAGCTCCATGGAACAGTTTGGGTTGGAAGGCAACTTGAAGATCATCTCATTCCGTGGACACCTTCCACTACACCACCTTGCTCAGGGCCTAATTACCAACCTGGCCTAATTACCCACTCTTCATTGCCATTGCTCCAGAGATGCCAAGCTTACAAATAACTTCGTGTTTTGGGGGGATTTTTAGATGGATTTCCATCCATTTAGATGGATTCCCATTATGTTGGAGCAGATAAAGTTCCTCTTGGAAGAAACAGGGGTCAAGAGGCCACACACACAACACAAACCCTGCACACTGGCTTCACAGGACTTCTTGGCCATTTTTTTATAACCTTGAAAGGTCTCCAGAACCTGTAGAGGCCAAGATCAGAGTTCCTGGTGTCTCACCCCAGGGTGTGGCAAGCACAGGGGAGTCACAGAGGGGTATAAGGACAGATTATTAGAGAAAATATGTCTTCTCTGATACACCCTCCCATCATCTGGTTTGGTGAATTCACTGACTTTAGGAACTTCCCTACTTGAGGATAGCACCCAAGGATTTTTGACATGCCCCATAAATTTAATAACAGAAAATCCAAGAGATCCACGTGCTTGCTGGATGAGTGCTGCTAGCACAGCCATCCTATGGGAAGCAGTGGATAAAAGTGGAAGTATGGGGCACAGGAAAGCTGTTTTGTTCCTCCATGTTCTCTGCTCTGGGCAAAGACATCATCAGTTCCTAATTTCGTCAGTTTATCATTCCATGACAACCAGATCTAGTTTATGAATATTCAGAAAATAAGCCCAAATCAGACCGTGGGGCTTTTTCTTGAGCAGATAAAATCAAGTGGATCCTCATCTCTTGCAAGTGGGAAGGGCACTCTCAGCAACCACCCCACTGCAGCTCCTCTTCTCCTCCAAGTTGAGGGAGGACTTTGTGATTGCATTATCACAGTGATACATCCATCTCCCAATGAGGCAGCTTCCAGGAGTTGTGCTCAGTCTCCAGCTCATTTGGGTTGATAACATCCCACCTTCCCACTGAAAAAAATACATCTGATGAGACCAACTCCTACCAGTGCTTTCTGTTCATTCCTGGTATCACAAGTGCTCATTCTGCTTTTAGACTCCCATCATCATCTTCAAAGTCCTTAGAAAAATGAAATGGGCCTCCTCAGTGAGCTCATTTTTCTGCTGCAGGGCTGCTACAGCTGTGGTTAACAAAGACATGAGGACTGGGAGTTTGCCAGGATGATGGATGGTTTTTGGACTCAATAATTCCCTGAAAGTAGGTGTAAGATTCAATTCAAGTCTAACAAGGGCAGTGCATTTACCAACAGGGATGGCAGGAGACTTAGGCTCCAAATTTATCTGGGAAAAATTCTGTTGTCACAGATAAATAAATTAAGGTTATCAAAAAAAAAGGAGAAGGAAGAACAACAGTCCTTCGTCCTCCATGTGTTGCCACAACACTGTAATGATGAAGGAAGGTATTATTAACAACACATACAAAAGCAGAAAAAAACTGCATCCAGTTCTTAAATCTTACCTGTTTTTAAATTAAATCACTCACTAGAATATGATCACCTACAAGTAAGAAAAGTGTCACCTTTTTGGACACTTACACAGACATCTAAATAAGAATATGCATATAAAGCCTTGAAGAGAAGGACGGAAGGATATGATCCAACTGTGGGAATTTTTGTTTGTTTACTTGTGAAAAGACTTCAAAATCTTTTTCATGTCTCTTCCAAAATAGCTTGGACTGTAAGGCAGAGCCCATATTTACACAGTGTGGCACTGATTTAGCTGTGACTCCAGGAGAAGAGTCCTGCAGGGGCTAAAGGGTTGTAGCTGCCTCTGATTTACAGAAGGAAAAGCCTTTGGATCATTTATCTCTGAAGATGAAGTGCCTTGTATTCACTGTACACAAGGGAATAGCAAGAGTATTATTATATAACTATGGCCCTAACCTAATTAATATTTGACTAAGAAGGAAAAAGAGAAAGAATAAAGCTTTTAGAAGTTCAAGAGTATTAGATAAAACCTTGGACTTAACAGTCTTCCTCTTTTCATTTCCCTGCTTTAATCTTCAGGTATAAAGAGACTAGTTTGAAATAATTTAGGATGTTTTTATGGGAAAATCACAGAATTGTTGAGTTCAGAACAGAAAACACCTACTCCAACCTTCTTATCAAAATAGGGTCAGCCAGAGTAGTTTTCTTGCCTGAGTTTTGAACATCTTCAAGGAGGGAGACACAAATCATCTCTGGGCAAACTGCTCCACTGTTTGTCCACCCTCAAAACAAAATTAAAAAAGGAAAAAAAAAAATTTCTCATGTTTAAATGAAATCATAGAATCATAGAACACGTTGGGTTGGACGGCACCTTAAAAATCATCCAGTCCCATCCCCCTGCCATGGGCAGGGACATCTTCCACTCTCCCAGGTTACTCCAAGCTCCATCCAACCTGGCCTTGAACACTTCCAGGGATGGGGCAGCCACAGCTTCTCTGGGCAGCCTGTGCCAGGGCCTCACCTCGCAGGGAAGAATTTCTTTCTAATATCCAATCTAAACCTTCTCTCCATCTAAAGGCCCTTCCCCCTTGTCCTATCACTACATACCCTTGTGAACATCTCAGCTGGGAAGGGACCTACCAGGATCAAGCCCAATGGCTAACCCCAGCTTGCAGAGGCTGTGGTCAGCATGGAAAAGATGGAAAAGAGGAGACTGAAGGAGAAATATGGCAGGTAGCCTGCAGAGTGTCTCCAGTAACAGTGAAACAGCTGACAGGATTCAGGCAAGGACTGGGCATTGAAAGTGCTGGTGAAGCCCTCCTGGTGCCTCTATGACAGCAAGATAAATTAAGAAAAAAAAGTGTAGTGTAATAAGGCTTACACATTAAGGAATTCCTCCAGAAGGAATGACAGCAGACCTGAGCTCACTACTGCCTAACAGCTTCACAGTGCAAAACCTTGTTTCCCCTGGATGTCTTCTTTTCTCACAGAGACAGACGTGCTTTTACCTCTTGACCTGCCTGTCCTGCCTTCAGCACTGAGAGAAAACAGCCCACACTCAATAGAGGTCCAGCATCCCCTCTGGAAAACACAGAGGTAAATTCTCAAAATAGTGTGGTGGAACCATAAATTATCAAAATAGAGGTACCATTTCCAGGACTGTCAGATTAAATTATTTCATAGCATTCAGGGGGCTGAATGTTTCATTCCACCACTCCCTTTTTTTTTTAAATAAATATCCATTTTTGTATAAATGTCAAATATTCTTTTAGGCTGCCAGATTATCTCCAGGTAGTTCACATCATCATTCTCCCTGTTTTTCTCATTAGCAACTTAACACTCAGGCTGATGTTTGGGGTTCCTGTCAAATTTCCCTCTCTTCCAGCTGAGAAAAGAAGCCTCTGCCATTTAGCTATGGAGGATTCCTTTTTCTTTTGGACATCCCTATGACTTTTTTTTCCACCACAAGTTCAATATTTCCAAAAGAATTTGAAATAATCTGAAGCATAATATATGAAACAAGGTGGGCAAGGCACAAGGTCTTTGGGTGAGAATCTAAGCTGAAGTCCTTGTGACAGAGGGTTTTTTCACAGAATCTGTTGCTGATGAAGATTCCTGGCTCTGGTGAATGCAGATCCCATGGATTTGGGAAAAGCTGTGTTTGACAGAGTTGAAAACAGGTTCTTCAAGGAAAATAGGTTCTCCAGGCATTGGTACCTGATTTTTTTAACATCAAAAAGCATTTTGTAACATTCCTCTGTGCAATAACTTTGGAGTTATTTCTTCTGAGAAATAATAAGAGAAAGCCCTGGGTTTGTGTCCATTTTCTTGAAGACAAATTAAGGGGGAAATGGAGCAAATTTCTGGTCACCCCTTTTCTGACCACTTTCCGAATTGTAGGGCCATCATCTGGTCTTCAATAATCACGAACAGTTTTGCAGAGGTGACCTGGTAGAAAAGCATCCGGACTCATTCCTATGGTTTTAATTAACAGAGCTAAGAGACCCTGAGATTGTTTATTTCTGTTCTTTAGATGAATGAAAACATTGACTGGCACAACAATATTTGTCTTCTTTTGAATCCCTGGTTCAAAATGATAGCAAAATACATCAAAACACAATGTGAGGGTACGAGATATCTATTACTGCAATTACACATGGCAGCCACATTAATTAGTCATCTCAGCATAGATGGTGGAGAGGCAAGGTTATAAATTTAAACAGCTTGGGTCACAACAGTAACAAAGTCAGAATATAAGCCAAAAAGACTTGTGGGAAAGAGATAATATTTTAACTATCTCTATTTTGGAAACGTTCATCAATTGTGAAATGCCATAGGAGTTAAGAAAACATTTTATCTACTAAAACTGATTGAGTGTTGTTTCTCTGTAAGAGAGGAAATTCCTGCCCGTTTCTATTTTTTGTTTCTTCTGAAAAATTTTGTCTCCAGAGACGATACCAGGACTCAAGCCCTCTTGAACCATTGCTACTAGCCATAAGCTTGAATATTTTGTTTTGTTTGTTAAGGAATAAACTTGTTATTTTGTCCCAGTAGTTAAATTAACTTTGCTTTCTGCATGGTTCCCCAAGCCCAGAAAAAAACAAAATATCAGTGCTCATTTATTAGAGAAAAATCATCAGAACTGAAGCTGGATTTTGCTGGGTCTTTAGCAAGAGATTTTCTTGCTTCTGCAAAAATAAGAGGAAGACAACTAATTTACCTACACCCTGCATTTTGGGTTCCAGAAACCTCAGCTATGAACAGTTCAAGAACATTTACCTTCACCATGGATCAAGGATGAACAACCTAACCTGCCATAGTTTGATTCCTTTTTCCTGTAAGAATCCATCACCCCTTCACAGATCAAAAGTTTTGACGTTTTTAAACTGTGATTTTGGAAGATGCGAACGACTTGATTTCCTTTTCTGGGTACACACCAAAAACACGGCTTTTGAGAACTTATCAAAGGAAAGAGGAGGAATAGGGTCTGCAGAAATTTTATCCTCCTCTGCCTTCCAAGTCCCTGCTTTTCTTATAGAATCATAAAACCATTAAGGTTCAAAAAGCCCTCAGAGATCATTGAGTCCAAGTGTTAACCCAGCACTGCCAGGTCCACCACTAAACCATGTCCCCAAGTGACACATCCTGTAGTGATTCCACCATCTCCCTGGGCAGTCTGCTCAATTGACTGACCACCCTTTCAGTGAAAACATTTTTCCTAATATCCAATCTAAATCTCCTCTGGTACAATTTGAGGATATTTCCTCTCATTCTGTTACCTGGGAGAAGAATTTGACCCCCACCTGGCTGCCCCCTTCTGTCAGGGAGTTGTAGAGACTAATAATGTCCCCCCGAGGCTCCTTTTCTCCAGGCTAAGCCTCCTCAGCTCTCTCAGCCACTCATCACCAGATGGGCTCCAGACCCTTCCCCAGCTCTGTTGCCCTTTTCTGGACACACAGAGGTGTCCCCTCTCCTTCACCACACCAAACAAGGATCTTTGTCCTCACGCACCTCCTGTGACATTGCCGCAACTCTGCTGCCTCTTTTGCTGTGGAAAAAAGGGTATCTGCTACAGCTGAGAGAGGGCTCAGATCTTGGGCAGTTTCTCAGGATAAATCCAAATACTTTGCTGCTGTGGTGATGTAGCAATCCATCTCTCAGAGCTTTCCATCCCAAACCTCCATCCTGCTGCACAATGCAAGATCTTCTTGCTCCTCTTCTCCCATAGTAGGAGCAGCTCAGCTCCTGACCCTGATCAGTTCTGCCTCTTGCTAAGAAGCCTTGAGCCATTTTTAATGCCATAAATGGCATAGAAAGGACTTTGAGACACCATCAAAACTAATAAACAACTGCCCAGCATCGTGAAGGACTACAGAGGGGATGCGATTATGAGTCCTGCCATGTTTCCCAAAACTAGAAATGAAGGGGTTTGGTGGGCTCAGTAATCCAGTGACTGCAGCCAGAGCAAATTCCTTGAGCTGGAGGCAGGTCTGCAGCCTTCAGAAGCAGAATGGGGTTTGCCAAAGGGAGGATGGATCTGTGCAGCCTCCATGCAGACCCCATTTCCAACAGCCACTCACCTCTACCTGTCTCCTGCATCTCTGGGGCTCTGCTTGCCTCGAGCTTTAAACCTGAGATTTATGTAACCTAAAGAGGGCAGAAAAAGAGTCAAGAAGCAGCCATTTCAGTTTGCACTTTTTTGCTGTTGGGGGAGCAGGGGGGTAGAGGGGAATTGGCTGGTGGTGATGTTATTTTTGTCAAGACAAAAAACATTCCAAATATGAATGTAGAAAATAATTAACTATGAAGTAACTGCTCCTACTTCTTGCTCCTTGAAGATGCTGGAAGAATTTCCCTCTAAATGGAAGGACAGCTGCAGAGAGATCAATTTTCGCAGGAAATGCTGTTCTGATGAATATCAGTTGCTGAATTTCCCCTCTGTCCACCCTGAAACATTTGGCCTGTTCATCTAACGGCTTTTTGGAGCAGCAGGGCTGGTTTGTCCTTGCCACAGAGTGAACTGGCTTTTAACTTGAATTTATCCTACCTTCATTTTACGAGAGGCTCAGTTCTCCTTTCCAGATCAAGTCCCTGTGTCACATAAAACCCAGACATGCTGGGACATGGAGAACAGAAGATCATCAGGGAAAACTATCAGTAGCCTCCAGAAACACAGAAGCTTGGATTTATCTGGTTTTCCTAGGAAAATTAACTCACATTTCCCAGAGCAAAAAACCATAATAGTACAACAACCCAGAAACTGTGCAGTGAGGAGACACTAGTGCGTGAAATTCCCCTACCTCCAAAGGGCTTTATTTTAGGTAGTCTGAATACCATGTGGGAAGAAGAAAGGGATAAGAGACAGGAATGTAATAAAGGATTTGATATGGAAGCTCCCAGGACACAAACCTTGCCCCAAAATTCATTGTGTAAATTGAACCTCTCAAGGTGTGCAGCATCACCACGTGACCCGTACAAATGGGGATGTGAGAGTGGTTGATTTTGTTTTCTGGATTTCAATTTTTTTTTTAAGTATTTTGTGCTACACACACAAAACATGCAGAAATTCTGACTGTGCCACAGGCTGGACTTGCAAGAATTTAACTGATGGGACAGAAATTTCGAATAGTCCAGGCTTGTTCAGGGTCATTTGGCTACAGATGGAGAATGCACACAAGTAGTTCTCAATAATTTTGTGTTAGGGTTAAAAAACTTCCTTGAACACTTTGTTTGTTTTATTAACAATTTTTCTATTGTTATTCCATAAAAGTAAGCAGACTCCTGCAATTCCATCTTAGAGATATCCAGAAGGATGACATCCCAGAAATTGACTCCTGAGACAGTATCTAACCGTTTCAGTGGGAATTTCATATGAATAACACGTCCCAGTGAAGAGCTTGATTTCAAGTTGCTTTCAGTAGTAAGGATGGGGCAGACAGGCAATCCTAAGGTAATAACCTTGAAACCCTCTACAAAGCATCAAACTCTCATGAGACAGCTGATCACCTTGGCCTCAAAGAGCCAAAATTCAACTGTCTTTTTCAGCCAGTTTTATTCATAATCATAGCTAATCTAAATTTTTTCCCCTTCTATAAATTCAGAGCCATAAAACATCCTCTTGCTCTCCCTTATTTCCTCTTGTTCGTGTAGATAAAGGCTACTTTACAAAACACTCCGTGCCTGTGTATTTATATATCATTTAACATAATGAGCCACTAATCTTATTTGAGACCTCCGAGCAGTATTGAAATACAGATTGTTACTGATAACCATAGCACTTCCATGTTACTGGTGCTGCAAGGGCAATCCTTCCCCCCCTGCTTGCCCATGGAGCAGAAGAGAATGTTTGCTGAATTTCCAATGAGCATGTCAGGAAAACAACACCAACCACAGCAGAAACTCCCTGCCTTACTGAACGTGTTCCTTCTTTGAGTGAATTCTTGTGATGGAGATTCCCAAACTAAAGAAAAAAAAAAAAAAATTGTCCAACTCCCAACTCTGTTGGCCACAAAGATGCCACTCTTCAGGTGTGCCAGCTTTACAGTAAGTTGGAAGCATTTGTTACACAACAATTTTCCACCTGTAAACAACATTTCATGGAAACGCAGACACTGTGTTGAAATATTTTGATTTTGGTAAAATATCTGATGGGAAATTTGGGTTGTTTTGACTTCTTCATTTCACTCTGGTGTTGAAATGTTTTGTTATAGTAAAGCAGAGAGAGTTTGTTTTGACTTTCTTACTCTGTTTTATTTCACCCTAATTTTATATTACGATCCTTCCAATACTGTGTTTATGTATTTGCCTGTTATAGTAACTGTTCCTTTGGCCATCTGAAAATATGCTGAGATGAAAGAAAATGAGTATATTTCATCTTTTCTCTGAGTAGTATTGATTACTTCACAGCATAATGTTTGTACAATCACTGATGTTTTTGATGTTTTTTTCTTTTCTCATTTCACTAAAGCTCCATTTTGCTGCAAAAGCAATTTTCAAAATGGCACCTTTTCCTACAGATGGGGACATTTATTTACCATCAAAACTAATGTGCTAACTAACAGTGTCAAATCACATTCAGCTGCCAGGACAATTAATTTCCCACTGCCTGGCCATGGCTGTCCTTTTTCCTCCTGATTTACAGGCCCTCATTGTACAACCTTGCCTTTGCATTGGAGTAAGTTATTTGGCCTCCTTGCTGTGGAAATAAGGTGCTATTTCAGGTACAATGGTCTACTTGGAGGTGTCCTTGCCCATGGAAGGATGTTGGAACTAGATGCTCTTTTAGGTCCCTTCCAACCCAAACTACTCTATGATTCTGTAATTCTCTACAGTGTCCACAAAAGGGCAGTTTTTGACTCCTGATTCAAGGCAGTGGAAAACCATGGCAGCAATCAGGTTAAGTTTCACATTAATCCTAGTGAGGGTGTGCAGAAAATCTAGGAATATCTCCAGAGAGTTGGGCACCTTGGTTCTGAACAGCATCCTTGGGAGGTTAATGGATGGTGGCAGAGTATCTCCACCAGCCTTACCCCCAGAGTGTCATCTCCTGTCAGCTTTTGATCCAAACAAATCCCAGGAATTAGAGCTGGGGAAGATCTGTGCAGTCAGTAAGGTGGGAGTAGGATCTTTGCTGAAGATTTGTGTCCACCTGGAAGTCTAATAACTAAAATACTAAATTCAAACCCAGGTCTGTGTATAACACTGTGTCCCATTCTATATCCCCACACAGCCCTGGGAACCCCTTGTTAATTCCTACCACTGTCCCAATGCAATAAATCCCTTTCCTACTCTTTGTAGCCCAGCTGGTGCTTCCTAATGCTCTGGGATGTGACTTCACATCTGAAAGCATGGGATTTGATCTTTCCCATGCTTTCAGATTCATAACCATTTCCCCTCGGTTACCTCTTAATACTCTCCATATTCACCGTGCATGAAAACTGATGTTTTATTCAGGGACAGTTGTCTCTGGCCATACTTCTGCCAAATTAAATACCAGCAGCATAACAATGCTGTTGCATTGCTTCAGCTTTAATTCTCTGACAATGTTTTTATTGCTCCAGATTTTGACTCACATATTCATATTTCTCAATGCTTTCCTTGTTCTCACTTCTATTTTCACCTCTGTAATGCTGTTATCTATTATTACCAGGTTGCCACAGTAACTGCATTCCTCAACACTCCTTATTTGTTCCACACCGATTGTTATATGGACTGTGTTTGTTCCGATCATTGCCAAGATCTCGATCCTTTTTTTGTTGTTGTTGAAATTCCACCCTTATCTGTGGTTTGGAAGCTTTTGGCTGCACATCACGGGGCAAGAAAAAAGAGAGGTAATTCCTCCACAAAAGCCCCACATTCACAGTTCTCACTGAAAATATTGCTGTTCTCTGAGGCAGTTGGCTCTTACACATCATTCTCTGCAGGTCATCAAGTCTTCCATCTCTCTGACCATCCAAGGAACAAGAATTCTCCCTGTTCAGCCTGGTGTTCTCTGCAGGACTGCTCTGAGTGTGAGCTACGGAAAAATGCCCAACCCCAGCACTCTTGTACGGGCTGCAGAAACATCCCCATGGGCAGCACTGGAAAACCCTAAATCCCACTCCACACCAGGGCACCCTTCCTAAAACTGCGAAATGAACTTTTGCACGCTCGGCGAGGGGATCTCCGTTCGTCTCTCTCTCAATCTCTGTGTTTTGCTGCCCTCTCCTGCTCAGCCAGGAAACCTCTCAAACCTCCCGAACCGGGGACTGAAGAGCCCACCTGGAAATTTTAGGTTCCCTCATACGTAGGACAAGTCTTGCCAGAGCAGAGCATTCCTGATGAGATCAAATTGGTAGAGGCAGCAAGAAGGTACAGGGTAATAGTGGAGACCAGGATTAAAACTTCCAGAGTATCAGTTCTGGGAAAAAAAAGAAATAAAAAAACAACGGCTGTGAGGCAATTGCTCCACAAAAGAAGCAGGAATCAAACGCTTCTACAACTTGACCCAAGCACTAAAGGGGGCATTATCCCCTTCTTCCTTAACTCTTAGGAGCTCAGGGTGTGGTGGAGGGAGGAGGACAGAGAAGTCATTGCAGCATTGCAGACGCTGCTGTAGTGGAGTCTCTGAGCTCACACTTTGGAGATCCCAGCTGGCCCCTCAATGTTCTCCACTCCCTCAGCAACAGCAGCAGCAGCAAAGGTCGGTGACTGTGACCACCTAACACAGCAAAGGCCAGTGCTGCCACCCCCTTCATGCAAACCCTGTCCCTGGGAAGTACCTTGCTGCCAATGTTTCAGTCTCAGCAATGTTATTGGCAACAAAAATTCTCCATTTCAGGCATCACTGGAGTGATTTCATGGTGGTTTTACTGATTCATTGATTAATGACCTTGCTGTGCAGCAGAACAAAAACCTTCTTGAGACTGAAACAGAAGCCCAGCACTAAGGGCATGAACTGCTGCACTGCCATCCAAGCACCAGGAATGGAGCTGCCTTCTCCCACTAAAAACTATCAGAGGAGCAGATTTGGGCTTATTTTAGTGGGTTCGCTCATTTTATTCCTCAAGGGAAGGCAAATGGTTTCCTCTAACTCTCTCCTGGTGATGGGGTGCCAGGACATCCCACAGTAATGCAGCTAGCCAAGCCATAAATCACTGAATCATAGAACAGTTTGGGTTAGAAAACACCTTTAAAGGTCACCAAGTCCAACCCTCCTGACATGATCGGGGACACCTTCAACCAGATCCAGTTGCTCAGAGCCCTGTCCAACCTAAACCAGAAAGTTTCCAGGGATGGGGCATCCACCACCCCTCTTCTCTTCCTTCACTGCACTCAATTGACAGTTGTACACATTGAGCCCTTGGCTTGCTTTAGACATCAAACTGTTTTCTCCACCTGAAAAGAGGTTGGCAAAACTTTATGCACTGCAACATGTGTTTTACACTCAAAACTTCCTTGTATTCGTCATAACCTGTTTTCTCTATGAAGCCATGGTAAAAATGCCAAGAAACTTAATGGGGACAGCAAAAGATAGAATTTAATTACAAGAAGGATTTAATTACAAGAAGGTTAGAGAGAGACTTTTTACTACCCCATCCTGTGGTGACAGGACAAGGGGTAATGGCCTTAAGCTCAAGGAGAGTGGGGTTAGATTAGATATTGGGAAGAAATTCTTCCCTGTGAGGGTGAGGAGGCCCTGGCACAGGTTGCCCAGAGGAGCTGTGGCTGCGCCATCCCTGGAAGTGTTCAAGGCCACGTTGGATGGAGCTTGGAACAACCTGGGATAGTGGAAGGTGTCCCTGTCCATGGCAGGAGGGTTGGAATGAGATGATATTGAAAGTTCCTTCCAACCCAAACCATTCTAGGATTCTCTGGATATAATTCCCAGCTGACACAGCCACCAGCTGATCCTCGTTCCACATAAGCAGAGAAGAGAGACTAAGGCCAGAGTGGTGCTAGAGATGCTGCACAAACACAGACATGGGCATGAATGATACAATAAAAAAAGTCACGGAGAAGAAAAGCTGAAAGAAGGTGACCTTGACAAGTCAACTAATGCAATATTTATTGGCCTTTGAAAGAAGGGTTTATTGAGCAAGAAAGAATGACATCAGCCAATAGAGGATGAAAACAAGCACCTGATAAGAGTTGCCTTAAAACTCTATACAAGCATGAGTGGAGGAATATAAAGCAGGAAGAGGGATATATCCAAGACAGGGCTGGGGGATATGTTACCCACATGCTCAGTGCTCAGGGAAGTGCTGCAGGTGAGCTGGAGCAGCCGGTATTGTGGAATGGATATTGCACAGCCTGTCACCAAATTACCCCAGACCTTTACTAAGAATGCCATCCCTTGTGATGATGTCACAGATATATGGACTTTCTAGTGCTAAGTAACTCCCTGGGGGAAAAAAAAAAAAAAAAAAAAGAATAAAAAACAAAAACACAAAAACCACAAAACCCACAAAAAACCCCGCGGGGAAGAAAAAAAAAAAAAAAAAAAGAATAAAAAACAAAAACACAAAAACCACAAAACCCACAAAAACAAAAAACAGTCCAAAACCCATAAAACCTGGCATCAGGCAGAAAGTGCATAAGTGCCTGAGAAAACTGGATAAAACCCCACCAGTTTTGTTTTAAATTCAGATACTAACATTTACACTGAAATGCCGAGCCATAAGAGAAAGTAATCCACTGAGCCTGTAAAAGGAAAATAGACCACATTATTAGACAGCACTTTTAAAATTAGTTTTGATATTCACTTAATTATATCCCCTTGGCTGAATCAGGAAAACAGAACCTTGCCTTATTATTACCATTTCACGTCGTTATGAAGGTCCTTGATTGAGTTCAGTAGATGATCTCAATGGGATCTGTCAAACAACGGAATAATCTTCATTTCAGTGAAAAAGCTTTCTCTCCCAAAGGCACGTTTTTTGATAAGTGGCTCTTTCATGTAGACACAAGCCTAGCAAGGCATTGAGTCATGTGTTCAAAATATAATGGCTTACATGATTAACACAAAGTTAACATGGGAAAGGTATAATGTACTTAAGAAAAATCTCTTTATTCCCAAGAAGAAAAAGAAAGATGAGGTAGAAGAGTAATATTTACTGCCAACTCCACAGCAAGTACATCCACACACAGTATAATTATTCAAATTCCGCTGCCCTTCAGTAAGGTGGGGGTCCAGGGAACATAGGACAACAGATCACCTGGAGTTGCCTAAAACTGTAACTCTGTTGGAAGAAAATTCCTTGATAAGTTTATCAAAATTATAAGCAATTTCTTCCAACACAGTTAGAACTTGAGTGTAAAATCAATCAAATCAGTGTAAGCAGAATGGTGCATTTGTCAAAGCAGTATTACCAGCAAGGAAGCACATTACAGCAAAAGTGCAGGAAACTGCACTTTCTTTGCTCAGAAAAGCTATAATTTGGCAAAGAACTTCAGCATGTGCCTAAATTATGAAGTACAATACATATGATGGAAATCAAGCAGTGAGGTTGTTATTCCCCAGAATGTTGTAACTTCATTTCCCCCATTTGTCAATTAACAGCGTATGGGAAAAATACTTTTTAAATCCAAGAATAAATATACCCAGAGAAATAGGAGTACAAGTGTGATTGGTACAAGACTTCTGGCTATGATGTCCAGACCTCACAGAGCTTGTACAACCACATCCATTTCTGATTCACCTGCGATTGAACACGCTACAGATCTGCCAATAGACCTCAGCGCCTCAGGCCTTTTGGAAACTCATTCTACATGAGAAACATGAAAATCCTGACTTCTCTTATTTATGATTTAAAGCAGAATCTCCAGAGCTTTGTCAAGGCTGAGAAACGTGTGCGCTTCAGGGCATGTGGCCACCTCCAGCTAATAGAGGTCAGGAGGAACAGCTCTTCCCCCCTGGAACATTGTCCCATGGCACCAGGACCACCTGTAGCATCTCAAGGTGTGTGCTGTGGGCTACTGCCAAAAACAATTACCTGGTCCTTCTGTAATTCCTCTGTCTCTGCCCACCAGGGACACCTCCACGAGGATCTCAAAGGCAAGCAGCAACAGGACGAGAGGACACAGCCTCAAGCTGTGCCAGGGGTGGCTTCAGGTTGCACATCAGGAAGAATTTCTTCACAAAAAGGGTGGTTAAGCATTGGAAAGGGTTACTCAGAGTGGTGATGGAGTCACAAGCCCTGGAGGTGCTCAAGACATGATTGGACATGGCACTCAGTGCTGTGGTTAGCTGACAAGGTGGTGATGGGACAAAGATTGGACTCTATGATCTTGGAGGTCTTTGCCAACCTAAGTGATTCTGTGATTCTATGTCAGCTTTCAGGTTAAACCTGAAGGGTGGCAGGAAATGTAGCTGTGCACTGGGAACTAGAACTGGAAATGTGGGGAAGACAACATAATGGGGAGGATAATAAAAGGGAAGAGAAGAAAGGAGACTTGCTGTGTATAGTGTTGCCCTTTATCTTTTTCAGTCAGTCCTGGAGTAGACTTATGACTGTGAAGATGGCTAAGCAGAGACTTTTGGATTCAGGGGTCACTGGTAATGTCCCTACCATCATACAACTTAGCTTCCCTGTCACCTCCAGGGTCCTAATTCCTGATTATACTCTGACACGTAAACATCAGTTCAATCCCAGGCTATTTTGCAATAAACCAGTTAGTCTTCTCCAAAACAACCCCTGGGTTCTCATCGGTAGTTTTCTACTATAAAACTCTTGCTCAGTGAGCAGTAGGTAATATTTCACCAGGTTTGGCTGTCCTTGCCTTACAGTGTGTTCCAAGAGGGTCACCCCTGGCTTTGCATCTCCAGGGGACAGAGCTCAATTGAGTGTAAAAGCAAAAGGTCTGTTCTGGAGGAGACAATTCTTGATCACCATGGGGGAGTTGTGGGCATAACCAATGAGGGGAATAGGGAAAGGGATGAAAGAATGGCAGCAAATGGATGAGGAAACACAGAAGATAACGGGATGTAAACTCCAGACCTTCTGATTTCTCCATGTACAGCGTCCCACTGTAAAACACCCAGTTCCCAGTTAAAACTCAGCACTGCAGCCCCTTTCCCCAGGGTGCTGACCTCCTATCTCACCTGCAGAAATTATGGCCAAACACAACAAAGCTGAACTCTGCAGGGCCAATATTTCTCGTGGAATGTTTACAGCTATAGTATTCTCCAGTCTGTCCCAGTAGAGCTGTGTGGAGCTTTGACAGAGGAAATCTGGGCGCAGTCCTTGAGAGTTCGTGAACCTTTCCATAAAATTGGCCCCCAATCCAAAAAATCCTGGGCTCACATCCAAGAAAAACTCCAGCTCCAAGAACATCCTGCCTTACCATAGTTCCTCTACATCCATTCACTCAGATCATGCCAAGAAATGCTCGATGCTCTTTTCATCTGTATTGCACACACAGAAGTGGTGAGGGATCTTGGTAGCAGGAAAACAAGTGAAAACAGAGGGGCCAGGTGTCTGCTAAAACCAGCTTGAAGGAGTCCTTCTCCTCTCTAGTAGCTGGTTTAACAACTGGGTATTAGTTCACATGAAATTACAGCTGCATTCCTATGGAATTATGCACTCCATCCACATCTGTTCTTGCACTGAATATCGAGGAAGAGGCAAGGAAGATTTTAGGCTTTTCCTCCCATTCTGCAAGCAGAAGGGCATTTGGCTTTTCATATTTGTCAGCCTACTCTGGGAAAATGACTTTCAAACGCATGCCATGTACCCAGAGAGCCACAAATAGAAAACGGGATTTGATGGTGTGTGCCCTGGCAGACAATAGCTCTGCACAGGCATCATTAGGACAGGCATGGCCAGCTCGCAGCTGCCAGGCTTCAGCTGGTTCCCACACAGCCCAGAAAAGGCTCTCATGTACATCCCTGGCCCTGCAGCAGTGCTGAGCTGCCAGGACCTCCCAGGGTATCTGACCCCTCGGATGCTGTAGGAGGTCAGCAGAGGATGGACAACCCAAACTCTCCAGGTGGCTGCTGGGACTCTCTTTTGTAGCCCAGACAACTGTTGTTGGCCCAAGCCCCTGATGTAATTAAATCATAGAATATCCTGAGTTGGAAGAGACCCACAAGAATCATCGAGTCCACCTCCAGGCCCCACACAGGACAACCCCAATAAGCCCACCATGAGCCTGAGGGTGTTTTCCATATGCTCCTTGAACTCTGGCAGCCTTGGGGCTGTGTCCTGTCCTGCCTGTGGGCTACCCTTGGAGCACTTCCAACTCCAGGTATGTGTGAAATATCCACATTTTTCAACTCTCAGCAGTACAGAGAGCCTGACACGCTGCAGGAAGTTTCTACCCTGGAATGACTGTGTGCACCCAATGTCTGGAGTCTCCTTCCAACTCCTTCTTTCAGGAATAGGTGAGGCACACTCAGGTGACTGAGACAGCCACTTTGCCACAGCAAAGGGCAGAGTGCTCTGTGCCAGGGTGTGAACATCTTTCAACCCCAGGACACACAGCAAGTAGCTCAGGGGTTCACAAAGCACTGGTACATCAAAGAAACCACAACATGGATTCTTTCAGGTTTAGTCAGACAGGGTTAGACAAGCAGGCTGCTGTCATCTGCAGTGCATTCCTGGCTGCTGCATGCTCAGTGAGCAGTGAAACTCTGCCCCTGACAGATGTACTAAGTGGGTAGGACAACAGTGGAACAGCTTAGCGCAACATCATTCTATAGCCTATACCACTGACATTGATCTTCCTTTCAATCAAGAAAAAGCAGGGGAAAACTCTGCTTCTACCACTGCCACCTCCAGGAATTTCCAATTGTCCATGCAGAGAAGCCTGTTATCATCCCTTTGCAGATCATAAAGGAAGCAAAAATCCTGCTGTTGATTTGACAAGCAGTGTCAGCCCTCTGAGGAGCAGGTTCAGGTCTTCCTGACACCTCCCACTCCCTCTACGGCTCTGAGAATGTTGCTTGATCTCTGTGTCCTTCAGATCTGCCTCTATAAAATGAAGCTAATGCTGCTAACCCAGAAGGCTGTTGTAAGGAGAAAGGTCTTCACTTATCTCTGGTACCACACAGAAAGAACCGAGAGAGAGCCTAAGAAGAGGAGAAGGGGGTTATGTTCTGCTCTGCTGCTTAATTGAATAAGCTGCTATTTGCAAGTAATTAGGGGAAAACACTCAAGTGTCTGTGAGTGGGGTGAGAGAGGAGAATTCCTCTAATTTACATCTCATTGCCACTGAGATAAATATGCTTTTCTCGTTCTTATCAAAATGATTAACGAGACTTTCCTTAATAGCCATGCCTTTTAACTACTGTTATCACGTAATAATTAAACTAAGGGGTAGCTAAAGCCTGGAAGTTTCACCTGCTTGTTTCATGAAAAAAAATTCTCCCTGAAGCCTCCCATCCAGTCCCAGTTACAAACTCCAGTTCTGGTGCAGATTGACCCAATAATGGAACTGGGAGAGGTTTAAGCCTGTTTATGAAGTGCATCACTCCATCCATGACAGCATGATCCGGCCAAGTCTACATCAGTGGTTGTCAGCCTGACTGTAGCCCAGACAAAGCAGACACGTCATGATTCCAGAAATCCAAGCTCAGGTACCTCCCCACAGGCTGCACTTTATCCTCACATCCTCCTCAGCCCATGTAATTTGCATTCCAGCATTCATGTAAGTGATGCAGATGGTGTTTGGGGTTGGACATGTGCTGAATCAGCCACATGAACAGACATTTGATGACTGTACGTGGTTTTGGATGAGGACCTATCAAATCCAGGCTGGAATAAAAGAAAATTCAGACTCTCCCCAGGCTGACATCCCAGGCAGAAGATTTAGGATATCCACATGTAGGTGTTGGCTGTGTGATAGTGTTTGATCTCCTATTAAAATCAAGGCAGACCACAGGCAGCACTCAGACGTTTAGAACAGAGATCCCTGTCAGCATCTCTCTGCCACTCCCAGGCAGTTTGGGTATCATGGGCCATGTGAAATCACCCTAGAAGTCCAGAAAATCAAGTCCTTTCCATGGTGAGCAGTGGCAGCTGGAGAAAGATTCACTCTAACACAGATGCTTCTGAGCTATTGATCTGGGAAGAGGTTGGTCACTCATAAGTTCTGGGCTATTTTTGTCTTGCCCATAGAGACTTTTGGATGCTGCCAGGCATGTCAGATAGCACTGGGCATCTTCATTTGGCAAACTAATCCCACCTTTGTGCTGTAATTTGTACTAGCAAAAAAAAACATAAAATGCTTCCAAAAAGAAATCATACCCAGTGTCAATGTAAATTATGTCATGAGGTATAATGCTGGTAAAAAACCCCATCCTTTTGGGTCAGTTTTTCTTTCTTTTCTCTAAGCAGAATTCCTACCTGCCATTTTAAGCTTGCAAGAGTGCATTAAATAGCAGCACAGCACTTAACTAATTTTACATTTATATTGCTTCTCGCCTGTGTTTACTGCATGGGATGCTCACTCTGCTCCTTGCCAATAAGCCATCCAGAGAAGCAGAACCACATTAATGATCAGGAAAAAAACAAAAGCTAGTCAATAATAACCTCAGTGGTAATTTCATGATGAGAAATTCCCTCATTTCTTTATTTGTGCCTGGGAGCTGTCATTGTTCTTATTATGAATCCTCAGGCATGAAAAGTGGATGTAATTTCAAATTTAAATAGAATTTGCATAACCCTCCAAAAATGAATCTTCATGAAATGATAAAGCAGGGCTCTAATATTGTGTTTTGAAGGGTGCCACATGTTCTGAATAATGTTGTAGGTGCATAATTGAACAGGCAGCACTGGCTTTAACAGGACAGAAATGGGACCCCTTTGAGGTGTCTCACAGACTCGATGTAGCACCACACTAACATGGAGTGGACAGAGGATCTGTGCTCCAGGAGAAGACACATTTCACTAGCCCAGGTTGCTCAATGCCCCATCCAAACTGGACTTGAGCACTACCAGGGATGCCTGTGTTGGAAGGGACCTACAAGGACCAAGATCAACTCAGTGTTTTGTGGAATGTGCTGTGGTGTAGATGATGCCTCATCCTGAACATCTGAAAGAGTGACATCTATAAACCTGCAAGCTACTGACAGACATGAGACTCTCCTAGGAATAAATGGAGTTTGCTCAACTATTGCAAGTTATCCAAAGACATTTCTTGCTCTGACATGACACACCAAGCCCTGCTACAGAGCTCGTGTGGACACCAGTGTTGGCACTCTTTGCACACCACAAAGCAATGTGGCATCTCTCTCACTTAGCAGAGAGCCAATAAGGCACCAGAGCCCTACTCAAAGGATTCCCAGAACTTCAAATATGGCATAAAATATGATCTAGCTTGATCACTTGACAAGGTTAAAGTAGGAAATTATTTATTTATTTGAAGATAGACTTCCATCACTGTGCTAGAGTTAGCAGAAACAGTGATGTCAGATTTTACTTCAGTTTTGCAGAACAAAGACCTTCCTTCATTGTTGCAGTATTTCAGACAGCTTCTGTCTCCTCTCCTAAGTGAGGTGGAACCTTCATCCATGGATTCTCTGTTTTTCACACTAAAGCAATTTGAGTGTCAAATGCAAGTTTTGAAAGTGTCTTTTACGTCCTTCCTTTTACATCCATCCCCTGCCCCGCAGTGACAAGGAAGAGGTGCGGTACAAAGGTTTTGAGATAATTTAAAATACCATTTCCCAGCCTCACTCACCTCCTCAGTCATTTCCTTCCTATTTCCTACCATCAGTGCTGTGTTTTTACCTGACTTAGCACCTGTCTGGCCCCACCTCCCTGTGTCTGCGACAGCTGCCTAAAACACATTTGCAAAACTCCTGAGTGCAAAAAGAACTATTAAACATAATTCTGCTTACTCCTACAAGGAGGACAAGGACACAGGGACTTGAGCCATTCCTGTAACAGGGAATTCCTGTGTCTGGGAAGGCAGAGCCTCTGTGAAGGCTAAATAAATCCTAAGGTGCATGAAGAAGTAAGCAGGACTAAGAAATTGTTTTAACTTCTGTGCTGTGATCTCATGTACAGTTTGGGGCAACTGGGCTGCAAAAATATTTTAAAGCCTAAATTAAACACTACTCACATTGTTAAAGAACTGTGGAAAGATAATTTGGAGAAGGTTTTGAGGAACTGATCACACAGAGGATGAGGCTGATTTGGTTCTTACAGTGCAAACTGAAGATATTATTTAACAAAGCACAGAAAGAAATAGCAATAGTCTGGTTTGTCAGTCAATATGCCATTTCCTCTTCAACCCTGCCTCCAGCATTTAAGCAGAATCACTACCCAAGAAACCAGTGTACCTTCATTTAAAAATTAAAACAAATCCTCTACTGTATTTTCACCAGCAAAAAACATGATTAAACCACCATTCTTCTGATCCTGGGCAGCATTCAGAGCTCTGGTACGACAGAAATAACTGCAGAGCAAGTGATGGAGAGTCAGGACCCTCGAGAAGAAGGGTTTGGGAACTACCCCTGGGATTCAGGAAGGTGAGCAGGCCTCCAGCATATGGCCAAAGTAATTGCTCTCACTTCCTTGCTTCACAGAGCAGTTCAGGATACCCAGCATGGCCTCCCAGCACAGTGGGGGAGAAGTCAGAGCATAAAAAACATATTTCTCTTTTATCTCAGAAAAGAAGAGCGTGTGATTTGCACAGTCAGCATCAAATGGGCATCACTAACATGAAAACCAGGTCATTGCCAGGCTATGCTGGAGGTTAAGGTGAACTTGATGTTGGACGATGGACATGAAAAAACCAAAAAACAAAACAAAACCAAACCCAAAAAAACCCCACCCAACAACAACAAGGAAAAAAAAAAAAAAAAAACAAAAACCTTGAATTCAAAGGTCTGGTATTGTTGAATTTCTCTGTCCTGGGAAAAAAACAGTTCCTGGCAGGAAGAAATTTTTCCAATGTACTAGCATGTGAATTAACCCCTCCCTCTGGAAATCATTTTGTCATATAACATAAGTGAAAAATTATCAGTTCCATGGTGGGAGTGATGCCAAAATCCACTTTAATGACAGATAAAAAATTATCAGGAAGAAAAAAAATCTCTAGCATATACAGACGGAAATGGTGGCAAGGAAAGAGACTGCTGGGAGCTCAGAGGGGCAGGAGCTGGAGCTCAGGGGTTTGTGCCTGGCAGCTTTTCTGCCTGCCTGTGCATCTCTCATGGCCCAGACACTTATGGTATAAGCTACACCTCCAATGAAAAGAAGAAAACCAGTTAAGAATCTTTCATTAAAAAGCTCGAGGAGGGGACAGAGCCCAGAGATCTGAGCCAAAAAAAAACAAAAAAGCCATCTATAAAAGTGAAATCTTCAGAGAGGACCCCACAACTCTAGCACTCATCCACATGAATCTGCTGAAATGTGGCAATTTTTGTTATGGAGGAGGTGGGGACTGGCGAGAAGAGGGAGAAGGGAAATTCCTGACTCTGAGTGGCTCACTGATGCCAAGCAGTGGGGTGCAATCACCCACCAGCCCCCTGAGCTGACTCCCCACTGCTCCGTACTGGGAGGACAGCCCAGATCTCCAAGACCTGAGGTCCAGCTCCCACAATTTGATATCTCCATCCTGCCAGCCTGATGCTGAGATTTGCCCAAGCTCTGTTGACTGCAGGAGCAGGAAAACAACCTGGGAAGGGATGGAGATGCCTGAATTATAGAGCTAGATCAACCTCACACTTAGAGGGGTTGATCCGGGTATCTCCCACTTTATCTCCAAACAAGAGATGCCAAACATCTTCCCTTACATGACCAAAAGAATAATCACATTAACTAAACATTTGTATGGTTTTTATTGGATCAGAGATCAGCTTTTGGGTCTGGAAATCTATATCAAAGGTAGTTTCTGCTTTCATTGCAAAGGCTTATTTGGCAAATAAAGTTAATCTGGCTAATTAAAGGACAAAAAGGAGAGCACTCCCCCTCTTACTGGGCAGTAAACTGGGAGTAGTGAGTAAATAAAACAAAAATAGCTATAATAGGGGAGAGAGACAGTATTTTTTCAGCTTCCCACCTTCATCCCAGAAAAAGGCAGGGCCCTGCACTGCTGGCTAACCAGAACACACCCAGGGATGATGGATAGCTACACACTTCCTATCTTCAACACATCCAACAAGCCTCACAATCACGGAGCCATTTCAACAGACGTTCCTTCACATGCTGCTCATCAAATCCACCCTGCCTTTCTCCATCCCTTAAATACTCTGAGCCATGACCACTAACACCTGGCAAAGGAGCAAAAGGAGGCTATGCCTGCTGGGCCAGCAATGAAACCTACTGGAAAACAGGTGAAAATGGAAATCAAACCAGCAGGCACTCACCTACCCACCCACACAGTGTTGTGAAAGTGGAGGGGGAAAGGTTTTCCTGGGGGAGGCGAAGGCTGTGCAGGACCACCCTAAGGAGTGCCCAGCAAAGGATGTCCCCTAAAACAGGTCTGCCCACTCTCTGTGGGGTAAGAGCTCCCACACCCCAGGCATCAGCAGCTCTCCCTGCACAGAGCAGGCTCCCAGGGGAGGATGTAAACCCCGAGCACAGTGCGGGTGAGGCTCTGCCCTTGGCTCCAGGTCCTTGGGTTCGGCCGCAGACGGCAGCGAGGGTGGGCAGAGCAGTTTCACACGACCTTCCTCCCTGAACCAAAGCTGCTGACGTCCACCCAGCCCAATCCTGGGCACAGAGCCAGGGCCTGCCTGCAAAAGTCTGTCCCCCTTCCAAAACACATCAGCTGGAATTGCTGAATCCCTGAACCTGCTCCAGGACCAACCCCGGGCTGGGGTTTCACCTGCATGTGAACACAGCCTCAGTTTGCCTGATGCACAGTTCTCCAGCAATAACCTGAAAACCCCCACTACACCTCTGAAATAAGGGTGTGGAGACAAAAAAACACCGTGAAGATTCACTAGGGCAATCCATAAACAAGACTTAAAATTAAGTACTGGCATCCTCATTTTATAGCCCAAACCATGTCTGTCCTATCCAGTCAGATTTTTATCTTTTTTTGTCTTCTGTTAGTCTTATTTTCCACCTAAAATAAATAAGGAAATTGTTTCTTTGAGAGTTGTCCTTATCTCTAACAAGATACCTGGATTTCCATATCAAGGGACTGGTTCTTATTTCTTGAAGATAACAAAAAAAATGGCCCAGGGAAATTCTGATTTACATTCAGCATCTTGTGAGAAACCTATTGATAAAAATTAAGAAATATTCAAGGAAGAATTGGACAGATTGTGTCTGAGGATTATCTCTACACCCAAATGTATGTGTAAAAAATAAACAAAAGCAATAAAAGCTGTTCCATCCGAACAGAGATAGAGACAGGCTTCTTTTGCAGTAAGAAAAACCATTACTGTAATTATTATTTACAGAATCAGAGAGGTTTGTGTTGGAAGGGACCTAAAAGGTCATCTCATTCCAATCCCCCTATCATGGGCAGGGACACCTTCCACTAGACCAAACTGCTGTCTCTGGAGAAAAATAAGCATTACTGAATTTCAGAATAACTTTGCAAAATAACATCTCAAATAGTGTTTTAGCCTCTCTCTGCTTGTGGGCTGGAAGGAAATGAGTTTAAAGGAACCTGATAAGCTGATAACTGCCTTATGCCAATTCATTGCTCTCTCCAGCACAGGTCCTTTAATGAGACCTCTGTGCACTGGAGAAGAGTCAGAACCAGCTGCCATCCCTTGGCTGACAAGCCAAACCCTCTTTTCAGTGAGGAGTTCAGTCCCAGATCTTCTCCCTTATGGAGCTGCAAGTATCTTCTGCAAGATTAAGACAATTTCTAGGGGAGATTTTCTGAGAGAAATGAATTTTCTTGGACCATAATTTGTCCTTGGGAAGATGAGCCTAGTCTGGGGGCTTCCTAGTGGAGAGGGCAGGGGTAAAGACATCCCAGTGCAGAAGGTCTGAACAGCAGTCAATTGGCTAAATTATTTCTTGAAAGTCATAGAATCCCAGAATGGTTTGGGTTGGAAGGGACCTTCAAAGACCATCTAGTTCCAGACCCCTGATAGGGACAGGGACACCTTCCACTAGACCAGGTTGCTCCAAGCCTCATCCAGCCTGGCCCTGGACACTTCCAGAGATGGGACATCCCCAGCTTCACTGGGCAACCTGTGCCAGGGCCTCATGACCCTCAAAGGAAAGAATTTCTTCCTAACATCTAATCTAAATCTCTCCTCTTTCAGGTTAAAACCATTGCCCCTTGTCCTATCACTAACTGCCCACGTCAATACACTTGTCTTCATAGACAACAACAGCTTGGAAACTTGGAACCTCTGTTCATGCACAAGAAAAGAAACCACTTAAGGCAGAAAAGTGATATTTTCCCCCCATCAGCCCTGGGAGAAGGAAAAGGTTCAGACAACAGGTCTTCCCAGGTGTTCATCCACTGCAGAGCATCCCAGTAGCAGCTCCTTCCAACCCCCCTGGGCTGAACTCACCTGCTCACCACATGAACAGTGACTGTCCCCATCAGGACCATGCTCATAAAAGGTGGCAGCAGCAAGGAGCAAAGGTCTTGGAAATCTGGGAAGGCACAGAGGGAGGAGTGTCCAGAGAAGACTGCTGGCACTCCAGAGAGGTACAGTGGTGGTGCTGACTGAGGATGAAGGCAAACAGGATTTGTCACATCACAGCCACGAGCTGTGACCTCTTCCCAGCCAAGCCTGGACAGGCAGATACCAAAGCTCTTGGGACAAACTGGGAAAATTACCTCAACTCCAGCAAGAAGCTTGAATGGGTGAGGGAAGGAGCAAACCAGAGAGGATGTTTTCAAGGCTGGAGAAGCACCATCTCTTGAGGAGCCAGGGACGTGCCTGCTCTCCAGTGGGATGGCTCTGCATCTTCCTTGTCTTCCCTGGGTTTTACCAGCACAGACAAGACCCTCCAAACTCCTCATGATATAAACTCAGAGGATTCAGGACTTCATGATTTTGGGGCATGAAGATGTTCAGGTCTCACAAGAGATGGGTCATTCACAAGGAAAATGAAACAACCATCTCCCTGCTCAGCCTTGTTTTTTCTCAGGGAGGCAGATGTTTGATTCCAGGATTTTGGCAGACATTTGTGCACCAGAGACATGAAGACCACAGAAAAGAGAGAGCAGACAGACATTTACACTGAATCTCAAGTATATTTGCCTGATG
The DNA here is from genome assembly GCF_000691975.1 of Corvus brachyrhynchos. Classification (NCBI taxonomy): domain Eukaryota; kingdom Metazoa; phylum Chordata; class Aves; order Passeriformes; family Corvidae; genus Corvus; species Corvus brachyrhynchos. The sequence goes on from NW_008246063.1 coordinate 2,569,813, forward strand.
GGGGCATAGCACATACAAAAATTTCAGCAAAATGCCATAGGCTGTTAATTAACTGAAAAACTAATTTTATAGAAAAACTTTCATACTTTTGGAAATAAGTAGCAATGCTATTTAAGGCTGCCTGTTCATAAACAAACCCATGTTAGTGGAAAATGTTCAGATTTATATGAACCCTAGGATTTACATGTTTTATTAATGATCAGCAATGTCATATCTATCAACCTGTGGGCCAAGAAAGAAATGAACTGATGGAAGCTAAAACCTGTGCTTGGTTGTGCTGACTGCTCCCACCGTGGTGATTGGCATTCCAGTCATCCCCAGACACTGAAAAATCCTGAGTCAGGCCTTAAAACCCACATACCCCCCTTGAAAACCACAAGGGAATTTGACATTTATGAATAATAATAACAAAAACAGCAGCAGCAACAACCTTGGTGCTTTACCCTTGGCTTTCTGCTGTATTTCCAGCTTGTATTTCTCAGCTAGAATTTACTTTTGATCATGAAGCCTGAGAATATAATGGGTTAGAGGGTCCTAGGAGTTGGATGTATCAGAAAAAACCTCATCTATTGCAAAACTAACAGTAAAATTACACAACAGCATTATGCTTGGCATCTTTGCAAAGCAGGAATATTTCTATTTCCTGCACTTACCTAGACAAATTTACCAGACATCTTTCCTCTTCAGCATCTAAGGGACTTTATGGGGCAGTAAAAACGGAATGAATAAACCCAGATAAGAAGCAATAAATGATTGGCTTGGAAAAAAAAAAGGACATACTTGTCTTTCAAAATATTGGAGCTGTAAAAACCAGCAGGGAAGAATTAAGCAACTTTATAGCTGATTTCAGTCTGTGGGCCTTGGGAGAACAGGGGTCTGCATCCCAATGACCTTCTGCACATGAAACATTTATAGACCCCTTCTTGTGTATGTGCATTTGGGCAATTTTAGTTGTGTCCTTCTCTCAATTTATTCAGTTTTGCCTTGAAAAGGCGGAATAAGAGAGCAGCAGTGGGAAAGCAAAAAATACCCTTGATTTTCATTTTCCAAAAATGGACAGTTTGGAGGCAAAAAAAAAAAATGTTTTGTTTGGTGGGTTAAGGCAAATGCCCCATTTCGAAATTTAAAAGTGCTGTTTCCAATCCAAACAAACCTGCTGGCATTAGGAATTATGTGCTTGGATTGTGCAAGTCGAACGTGTCTCAGCGGACTGAGGGGCAAGGGGAGCAACTTTGGGCATGTTCAGGACTGCAGTCACAGTGCTGGCCTCTGTCCCCTTCTCCCTCCCTCCTTCAACAACCTTCAGTCTGCTGCCTCAGTTTCTCTCAATGTAAAAGACACTGAAAATAGCAACTCTCCTCCCAGAGGAAGCTCTGAGGAGTAATTAAGGAATGCTTGCAAAGTGCCAGCCAGTGCTAATCACTATCATTATGCAGGAGAGGAGCAGTCTGGGTTTGCTTTGGTCCTAATGGTGCTTGTTTTCCTGGATTCGATTAGCCACGGCATCAATGAGCCACTGATGGGGCTGTAAGTGACTCCTCAAGGCACTGCAGCAGGTTCTGAAAATATACACATTAACAAATTAATTTAGCTCTCCAACAGTCTCTGGGAAAGTGAAGGCTCCAGCCTCCCTCACAACATGGCATGCTGGGGAAAAGGGAAAGAAAAGTTGTTCCCATTATTCCAGGCTGATAAAGTGCCTGGGTTGAGCTGTACATCCCCACTCACCTTTTGATTTGCCCTGCCAATCCAATGTGGTCACACCAGCGTAGTGGTGGCTCTGGTGCAGCACCTGGAGCCGTGCCCTTGGAGAAGGAAACTGGGAATGGGGCCAGGCTGGTGCAGGAAGGGGGGGGAAAACCAGATTTTCAAAGGAGGAAAAGAGATGGAAGAACTTAGCCTAAGGAGCAAGAGTCAAGGCATTCCCTGTATTTTTTGGCCAAAAATCTGGCCAAACTGGGAACAGTTTATGGAAGAATCAGAGATAGTGGAACAGGAACTTCTGGCACAGACAGGCCTTTCATGTACACATAGGTTTTACAAAATAGAGGATCCAAGCTATGATGTGCCCAAATAAACATTTCTCTGCCTGGGACAGCAACAGCTTCTCTGTCATGATCAGTTTTCACATCAGGAGAGGCTGCTGGGTCAGTATCAACTAGAAATTGTTGACAACCCCTCCTGTGGCAGGGGGGTTGTAACTAAATGATCTTTAAGGTCCCTTCCAACCCAAACTTTTCTATGATTCTACGAAATTACAGTGGGGTCCAGAACACGCTGTTGTTTGCAATCTGCAGAGATCAACCCTCTGCAGGGCCTTTCCCAAAGGATGCTCCAGAGGTAGGAATCCCTCATGGCGACGACACCACCGGAGCCTGCAGACTGACAAAAGGCTTTCTTCAGGTTTGAAAGAGGAACAGCCGTGTTCAGGCCAAGTGCAGGCTGGGAACCTGAGCTCAAACTTAACTGCACTTCCCAATTGGACAATTGAAGGGAAATAGACTTGCTAATTGCTGGCTGTCTGTGAAAATCTAAGAAAGCAGGGAGATGGGAATAGTCCTTGGCCTGGACATATTCCAAGGTGGTAGCAGTAAAGACAAAGAGCTGTTCCCACAGGAAGGCACAATGTGAAGGATCCTCTTTCACAGTTCTTTCCTCTCTAGCAACAGTTTCTCAAGTTAAATATTTATATATGTATATATGCATTCATGTACATACCCTCACAAAGCAAGGCAAAAAAGTCAAATCTTAGTGTCTGAAAAGTGGATCTAATCAAGTAAAATATCTTCAACCTTGAAATTTCTCTTACAAGACTTTAAAAATGTTTTATTTCAAAGTACAACCTCAGCTTCTGAAGTACAAAGTCATTTATAGATTAAGTATAAAGCCTTTGAAGTCCCTTTTCAACTTCCCAAAATGTTTTGAAGATGGGATGGTTCAAACTTACAAACCCCTGGGAAAGAAGGTGCCCCTTTAGAGCCAGATGGGCCTGATCATCCTGTTCACTCCAAAAACCCTTCAATTAGTAGGATTATTTGAAAAACCCAGCCTGTGTTACCCCAATAAGACATTAGATGTCACCCATGCACTGCATTTACTGCCTGTCCCCCTCTCCTGGTCCCCACATGGAAAAGTAACAGCCCGTTTCCCGCCCCCCCCCCTCACCCCAGGACTGGTGATTCAAGCTGGGGCGATCTCAGGATATCACACCGGGGAGGCACCTGGAGTGCCAGGAGAGATGCTCACAGCCTGGACCTGGTAACTCAGACTGGAAGAGGTGGGATAGGAGCAGTATCCATGCCCCCATGGACTTCCAGAACAGGGGTGGGTCTTTGGCTATAACCCAGCAGAGCCAGGACTCAGGAGATGGTCCAAGATGCAGATGTTTAACTCTGTGCTGTCCCAGACCCGTGCCAGCCAGCACTGCCCATGTCTGGGCAGCCTTGTAGGGGCTGAAGGATTTGGAGACAAGTCCCTACTGGGATGCACCCCTAATTTAGCAAGAAGAGAGTACAGCTGCGTGGAATTTAGATGTTCTGTGCCACACACAAGTCCATGGCCACGGTCCCCAGAGGAGCCAGAGATGGCACAGAGGTACAGGGATCAGCCCCAAGCTTTAAGGCAGCCAGGGTGCTCTGCATCCCCCACCCGTTCCCCTGGCTCAAGGTCTCCTTCACACGCCCTCTCCTCCAAGCACTGCTTTGCCCTCCTCTTCCCTTGCTAAAGGAGGGGAACCAACCCTGGTAGGGTGGCCACGAGGCTGGAAGGCTGGGATGGAGCCAGCTGAGCAGCCCCACGCTGGGAACCACCCCCGGTGCCATTCAGGCACTGTCCCAGCCCTACACCAAGTGGGGCAGGATCTTCCTGGGGCCTGACCAGGGCTGGCAGGAGGGATCCCATGGATTGGAGAAGGAGGCCAACCTCATTAAAGCCATGGAAATCCCCTTCCACATTCCCAGCTGCGGTGTTTCCTCTCTTGCAAGAGCGTGAGGCGGTGGCAGGCGGGGGGGAAGCACGTTGGGGAACATGTTTACAGAACTCCTGCCAAACCACAGGAAGTCCCAGCTCCTGGAGATGAAGAATGGGAGGAGGAGGAGGCAGATGTGGCCAAGGCTCTGTCAACTCCTCTCCACTGCCACTGGCAAACAAAAGCCAGAGCACAGCAGCGCTGTTGTGCCTGGCCATGTGGGATGCAGGAGAGCCTGGAGTGTTCTCCCTTTGCTGTTTTATCTCAGAGCAGCTCAGCAAGTGAAGTCCACTAGCAAAGGGGGAGAAAAGCACCTGGGAGATAGGTCATTTTTCTGCACACATCTAGTGTTAAGCACACCACAGTGTGCTTCTGGCTGTGGCAATTGAGAACAGACTCATAAATGTGATCCAACAGCTCACCATGCAGAAAGCTGACCTTCAGTTGCATTAAAATAATTTTTATGATTCCTAAACACTGTTCATCTGTTGCATCCTCTTTACCCACCCAAGGGATGCCATCTTGGGCAGGTCTCCTGGGTTCTCCCTGATAGGCTGGTAGCAGAGGAGGCCAAGCATCCAAGGAATCTAGTGAAAGGTGTCCCTTCCCATGGCATGGGAGTTTGAACTACATGATCTTTAGCAGTCCCTTCCAACCCAAACCATTCTATGACTCTATGATTTTATGAATCTGCTGCCTTTCCCACCACCTCCAGCCCCAACATGCCACTTGTCCAGTGAGGCTATCAAAGGTTTGGACAACAGCTTGAAGATGCTCTTCCTTGATCAGAAGGTGTTAGACACCCCTACAAACACATCCTAGAAGGGCAAAGAGCTCTTGAGACTGGGCACCATGGGGGTCTCGTTTGCTCACACCACCTGAGCAGCAGTTCCACAATTCAGTACGTTTCACATTCCTTTTCATTTCATTAGGGACAACAGCCTTGCAGCAGCCAAGGATGTTTCTTTATCTCACACAGGTGGCTTTGGTTGCACCCTTGGTGAAGACCTTGCACTCATATGGCTTGATGGGTTTAACTTGAAGGAGGGGAGGTTTAGATTAGATATTAGGAAGAAATTCTTCCCTGTGAGGGTGGTGAGGCCCTGGAACAGGTTGCCCAGAGAAGCTGTGGCTGCCCCATCCCTGGAAGTGTCCAAGGCCAGGTTGGATGGGGTTTGGAGCTGCCTGGTCTAGTGGAAGGTGTCCCTATCCACGGGAGGGGGTTGGAATGAGATGATTTTTAAGGAACCTTCTCACCCAAACCATTCTGGGATTCTGTGATAGGTATCTACAGAGAAGCACTACCCACCATTCAAAGTACTCACCACAGCTGCTCCCTGTCCTCATCATTTCACTTGTTTGATGAGGACAGACACTCCACGCCCTGATTTATCTATCAACATCTGCAGGGGTACAGACAGGCAGAAAAACAACCTCCCTACCAAAACATTGCCTCATACTGCTCAAGCCAGTCAGAACTGCAAATTAATTCATGACAGACTGAATTTCAGACCTAAAGAAAAATAAAAGTTCATTTACTGGACATGCTATTTCAAAATGAACAATATATTCTTGTTTAATAGCCACTAAAGAGACAGATTTAATAAAAGAAAAGAGCAAAGTTTCCAAGAGGTTTCAGCTGACAGTGAATATCATATTGAACATAGTCAGGAAGAGAAGTTATTGTAGTCTATATAATTCGTCTTTCCCTCCACCCCTGTTTGGAAACCACTTTATCAAATTACAGATGTCCAGACTGAATTAAGTGTTGCTGGAATATCTTGCAGTCAAAATCTTTGCACAGTGTTCATTATCATTAATTAAGTGCATGCGATCCCAGTTCCCAGAAGAGTGTCCTTATCTATTAGCTGAGCTATATTTAAGCTCAGGAGAATTCAGCATAGATTTTTAATAGAAATTCAACAGACAGTATTGACATTTCTTTTTAGTTTACAGCAGCCTTTTTACGTCACAAAAACCATCATGATGACCCAGGGAGGTTGTGCTTCTCCTCTTCAGCTAAAAACCCCAGTTCTTTAAACCTTTCCTCCTAAGGCAGATTTCTGAGATCTTTCTATCACCCTATTCTAGACTTAGAACCAGAAATACCTTGCCCCAGTTCTAAGTAGTAAACTCTGAGTTTACTGCTAGGTGATATGCTTGTTTACACCTCCCAGTACGCTCTTTACTCTCTCCAGAGGGTGGCTTTCCTGACTCACATTGCCTGTAACCCATTGCCCAAACCGGTTGCTCCCCATTCTGTCTTTCTGCAGGTGAATGTTCCTGCCTTATTCCACCCCATGCGCCTCCCGACTGAATCTAACCCACTTTTGAAAGGCCATTACTCCACAAACTGAGGCCACCCTCCATCCTAATCTCATCCTCCACTGCCTTTCTCAGTCCTTCCTGATTTTGCATGTCCTGCAGATTGAATAATCCTCCTCTGGATTCATCCATCCACCCTGCAGACCCATGTTCACCATCACTATCCCACTCAAAAGTCCTGTCAACAAGCATCAGAGTGGTGCTTTAGCTGTTTTAGATCACTGATGAAAGCCCTGCTGGAGCCAAGGCAGCTACTGTATCTCTCCTTGCCAGAACATCTCCCGCAATGAGAATTTGATTGATCCAAAAGTTTCCTCTTGACCAGTCCCTAATGGCTGATACTCTTTTCCTTGGTTACCTGTCATTTGTTCGTAAAATGGTCATTTAATTACCTGTCCTTCGCTTGTTTTTTGTAAGAGTGTTTCCTACCCTGTTGACTCTCCCATTTTACTGTACAGGCACTGTACACCCAGTCTTGCTCTGTCTCATCATCCCTGGTCCTCAGCATGAAACAGCCCTGTTACATGTCACTAAGGGGAAAAAAGCCTCTCCAAAACATATCTGCTAAACATTCCCAATGCCTTCAGTGAGTGTTGGGGTGCCATACCTAATCTTAGTCCATCAGACCCTAAAATAACACTTTAAGCACTCAAGTAACACATCACCAGCTTCACCAAAGGTCTACAGAGTTTTGGCTCCAGCTCATAATATTGTGGAGACTAAATGTCTCCATCCATGGATTAAAAAAATGCTGGTGATGCTTATCTGTTCTAAGGAACACATGTGAAATGGATTCACACATTAAAACAACTTGCGTTCCCCTCGTTGGAGAAATGAGAACCCAAGATTTATCAGCACTTCCCAGCCAAGCCCATACCCCTGTCCTCCTGGGATGGAAAACATTCCCACGAAGGCTGGGCTGAGAAGCAACGAGAAAATCCAAATGCAATGAAGAATTGACTCCCTCCAGCAGCATCCCACAGGGTTTTTGTGTGGGAGCTTGTTCGTACCTGGTGATGCAACTGAGACCTGTGCTAAGGTTGTCTCAGGGGACTTTAAAACACACTTGACTGAAGGGCCTCCATTAAAAGCTACTCCCTGGGGTCCTTATACAACCAAAGAAATGGCAGAACCTCACTCCTGGGGGTCTTTAGGGATCCTCAAGGTAATGAGCACGAATCCCTGTTAGTGGGGATAGGGGTTCTCTACCATTTTGGGGCAAGTTGCTCACAGATACAACAGGGAGGAATCAGAGCTTGCATTTCCCTCCCTGTTCAGCTGAGACCATCTTCAGACTGCTCATCTCTCCTATGTGAGATAAAATTCATCCCAAAGCCAGTCCCTCCTTGCCAGAAGATGGAAGTGGTCCAATGCAAACAGGACAAATAAACCAGCTAATGCCAGCTCTCAGTCAGTCAGCCTTCCCTCTGAAACAAAAAGCAAAGCAAGTCCCAGAGGTGTCTCCCGCTCCGAGCATGGCTTTACAATTATAAATTATCCCAAGATTATCTCTGTCCCCAGCGCTGCTGAATTCACCTCTGCTGTGTTTGCCGGGGGATTAATTGCTGCTGCATTGGCTGCACTGCAGAACAAAAGCTGGGGATGCAGCAAACTCCTAATTGCCACCATCATTCAGCAAGGGGTGATAAATTTAAAGCCAAATACACAGGAAACACTTTTTGGTTTAGCACAGTCTGCAATTAGTTAGCACAGACCACTGCTGGGAAGGGAATCAAGGCAAACAAGACCAGGCATCCAAAGGATGTGAGCAATAACAGGGATTAGGATGGCACTGGGTAAAACAGCAATGCCCAGATCTGAGCATCCTGGCATCAGCAGACACCATCCAAGGACAAACAGGTACTTCTTGCTCTTCCCACATCCTAGCATGATGTTTGACAGTGCCTGGATGCAACATCCTTCTTATTCCTTGATATCCTCTACTCCCACACTGTCAGGAGACTGCATTGGTGCTAATTTCTAGGACTCTGCATTCAAAAGAGATGCTCCAGGACAGCCCTCCCATCCCACCTCTGATATCTGAGAAGATACCCAGAAGTCTGGTGCCATTGCAGAGCACTGGGCTTGCTTTCCAGATTGAAGTCTCTGATTCTCTCCTGGATATCCTGCCTGAGTATGAAGAAAGGAGGAGCTTCATCTCCAGCAGAAAAATCTCCCGCTTGCAGAAGTCACCCACAGCCTCACCATCCTCATCCATGGTGGGAACAAGCAGCAAACACACCGCTCCTGAGTGAATCTGGGCTGGATCAGATGAAAGCTGAGATCCATGGGAAGGCCCTGGATACCAGCACTGCTATCATCCCACTCTCATGCTGCAGGACTTCCATGAACATGGAAATGTGGTGAGACCTCCAGACCTAGAGGCTCAGATAAGACACCAGAAGCTCCATGGCCCTGAGTGGGACCGGGCTGGAAATCTGTCAGGCTTTCTCATGAGATTTCCTCTCTCCCTCCTGGTTCTGCTTGGACTGGAAACACCATGAGAATAACTTTCCTCCTTGCATTTCAGCAGTTTTGCTTCCGGGCCTGGGCTAAACAAGGAAGTGCAGAGGCGTGGGAACCGAGGGGAGACACAAACACATGGGAGCGCAGGATGAATGGCTCCAAATCCCTACATGCCTCCATCACAGGGGTTCTCCTGCCAGCTGAACTCCTCTGCATGGATATCCACTTTCAGGTGGAGGTGATTATCTATGGGTCAGATCCTTCTCTCCCTTAGGCAGCAAAGCAATACCAGGAATAACTCAAATTTTACTGCTGTGAGACAAGAACATTTGGACCAGGATCTTGATGCCTTTTAAAGACACATCACCCAGCCCACAGCAGAGCACTTGGACACAGAGCCCAAACCTCAAAACCTTTGTCCTTCTGTGGTAAAAGGGTTTGACTTCTTGATGCACTCATCATCTCAGCACCCTGAAAACAGAGTCCATTTCAGGTGCGGAGTACCACAAACCACTTCATGGGAGGCTGACCAATTCCTCTAGGATCCAAACTTCTTCCCTACGCCACACCTTCAGCATCCACTGACAAAACAAGTTGTGCCCACAGGAGCAGGTATGGCATGTAGGGATGAATAATGATCCTATCACCACATACATATTTCAGGATAAAATTCCAGCTTCACCACAGCCTAATGCACCACCCAACATGTGTTTACACCAAACAATCAGTAACTCAAAGCTACAAAGAATGAGGAAATGGGAAGGAGTTTTTCCCATCCCAAGCAGCTTGCAATTTAAGGCATGCTCTTTCCCATAAGTCTCTGCCAGACTGGGATGGAAATCTCTTTGGGATTATGTGGACCTACTCAGCAGTTCAAAGGTTAATTGGAGCTACACCAGCATTATGAGCAGAAAGGAAGGGACAATTTCTAGCAGCAAAGTCATGTATCTACTGAGCACATCCCTCTGGAGCATTCATCATTATTTAATTATCACTGTACTAATAGTTCACATGAATTGAAGTATTCAAGGTCTCTTAGGCTTTGTGGAAGAAGAAAACCTTCTGGTTTTTTTAAGGACCTCAAAACAGGAGATGGTGGAGCATCCTCCTAGCCCTGCTGGCCCTGTTTCTGAGCACTTGGGGCAAACAACTGAACTTACTTGACTACAACTTCTAGGCAGGACTGATCCAGACCAGAGGCAAAGAAGTTCCAGGTGAGTGAATCTCAAGGACCTGCAGACAGCACTGACATGAGCCAGGAGATAACTCAGTGACTAGAGAGGCCATTTAAGTGGCTTTAATTTGAAAGAGATTAGGTTTAGATTAGACATTAGGAAAGAATTCTTTACAGTAGGGGTGGTGAGGCCCTGGCACAGGTTGCCCAGAGAAGTTGTGGATGCCCCACTCCTGGAAGTGTTCAAGGCTGGGTTGGACAGGGCTTTGAGCAATCTGGTCCAGGCAAAAATGTCCCCTCCATCCTGCCAGAGGTTCCTCACTGAGCAGGTTACATCTGAATTTGAACCCATTAATACCTGTTGCAAAACCACCTTCCCCTCCTGGACAGTGCTACCTGGTACCAGCACCTAGACAGGTTCTGCTGTCCTCTCATCTGCATCACGTCCCTGTTCTGAACACATCCCCAGAGGCACAAGCACAGCTTCTCCATGTCCTTGGCTCAGAAAGAGAAGCACAGCCCTGAGCCGTGTCCTCCTCTCCCTGTCAGAAGAAGCAAGAGAGGCAGAAATGCCTCTCAAGAGACACCCTGTGACTCAGGTCCCTGCCAGGTCTCACCAATATGCCCTGCCCAAGGCACTTTTCCCTGTCACAGTCTGGCACATCTATTTCAAATGCGGAGGATTGCCACATATCACAGGGAACAAGAAACAGATTCCCACTGGAGAAGTAGGGCCCTGGAGCAGAGTGGCGTCAATGACATGCCCTTGAGGCTCAGAGAAGGAGGACACAACTGCTTGCTAATCCTGCTTCCCAGCTGGTGATTTCTAGGGATAACCTAGCCAGGGAATTCTAGGGAAAACATTAAAAGAACTTCTAGTAATGCACTGTGAGAATAAAATCCCCATTGCTGCAGCTCACAGGGAGGCAACCCTGCTCATTGCACAATAAACCATATGAACCACTGGACACAGATCCAAGGATCAGGAAACAAGCAGCAAAGTCTCCAGCAAAATCACCTCTTTCATTTCTTGGTTTTAGGAACCCAGATGTGACCCCCTGTGTTGGGGTAGAGGACACAGTGGCCCCAAGCCCACCTTTCAGCCCCACTCTTCATGAGTTTACATTTTCTCACATATTCTTGTGCTTTTTAATTACTCATGTTCACATGTTCACCCCTAGCACATTGCCCTCCTTGCCCTTATCCCACGCCTTCTCACCAGCTTTGCCAGCCACCATGAAGCCTCAGCCTGTTCTTGACCTCTCAGCATTGCAGTCTTGAGCTCTTCAGACTTTGCCTGTGACTTTATGCTTCAGAACTTTTATTAATTCAAAGATGTCTTGTCTTAGAGAAGAGAAAATGAAGCAACCTGGAAGCACAAGGTAAGGCCACATGGTCGCATCCCCAGAAGATAAGCACATGCTCCGTGCCCAGCTAGATGCTACCTGACACAGTCCTGCCACTGAAGGCCAAGGAATGAATCAACAGGACAGTGCTGCACCTTTACACAGGCAAGGAAACGAGGCAGAGGTGAAGGTAAGTCACGAAATCAGAGCTATATTACTCAGCATGGTCAGTTTGTCATTGCAGCACGATCCACCACCTGAGTCACAGAACTGGAATTCATTCCACTTAAATTTAGACCTCTAAAATGTAGAATCTTATGTCTGAATCCCCACAGATTCAGCTTCTTTTACAGTCTGTGATTCATCTGACCTCTCTCAGACACTATTGTAGATTGAATCACATTCTGGTTCTTCCTATTTCTCTGCACTGGCAATGAAGGGAGCCGACGGTGACTAGTTCATCCAAAGCCAGACATCTCAACTCTACATGCCAAAATAAGAGCAAAGGAATCCCACTCTGGGTATTGTCATTTCCCCCTAATTGAAGGGCTTAAAACTTTCAAAGCAGAAGGACAATGACAGCTGAATTTGTGGTGGGCCTTTTCATGCCAACATTCAGAGACCGCTTCTTCCCTGCCAGCTCACTCAGTTTAATTCATGGGAATGTCCAGAAACAGGAACCCCTGGAGCACAGCAAAAAAATGAGCCAGGCTCTGACATTTGTGTGAGAAACCAGTTCTTAATTATTTGACTAATACAAGCATTGTGCAGCAACCATATGCATTGAGGGGTTTGTGGAGGTTTCTTTGTCCCCCATGTACAAACCTACACAAGGGTCTAGGGTTTCTGCAGAGTTTTTGGGTACAAGAGCACAATACCAAACTGCAACTCTTCTAAGGATGTTTGAGGAACTTATAATGAAACTGACCTTGAAAGTAATTGCAGTCAGGAAGGATCAGAGAGCCAGGAAAGGTGGGCTAATGCTGATCAAGTTGGAGATGTATCATGGGCATGAGGCAAACCCTCCCACGTTCTGGAAAGGGCAGCAGCATGCTGGAAGCAGGACTGATGGGAAGACCACAGGAATGGGGGTTTCTGCACAGAAAGGACACAATTACCCTGGGAGGAGACTGCAAAGAGGCTCTCTGAGCCATGAAAATGGAGACAAAATTACTCACAAGCGCCTGGATGTTGGATACCTGGGGAGATGTGGGCTCTCCCTTCACTAGGAGATAGGTCAAATATGGCTAGAAATTAGGGTTTTATCATTTCAGTTCCCCACCCCCAGAAGTATTGCTAGTTGAGGGCTCTGAGGTAGAGCAGAGCCAGGAGGGAAGGAAATGTCTTGGACTGTACCCAGGAGCTGCACTAAGACCCCACGGGGCTACAGCAGGGCCAGGAGGAGAGCGCTGGGGAAGGAAGTCTTACGGCAAGGTCGGACAGCAGCTGTCTCCAGGATTGAATCCAGGAGCAGCATCCTCCTGGGATGGGCCAGGAGGATCTTGTGTTGACTGACTGCCCTTCCTGAGTTTGGGAGGAAATTAATCTCCCACCGTGGGCTCCAGTTTATTTTTACATTGCAAGTTAGCCCGAAGGGAAAAAAAGAAAATCATTAAAAAAATTCTATTCCCTAAAAGGAATCGCAAATTTCACAGCGACCTAAGGAGATTAGTCAAATCCCTGTGACCGTCAGCAGTTTCACTTAGGTCAAAGCCTGGCATAACTCAATCTCTGTGAGAAGGGAGGAGTGGTGTGGACTGCCCAGCTCTGCAGGCTGGCCAGCCTCTCCAAGAGGGCCCTTCTGCAATATCTGGAGGGAAATATCCCTTTTGCAGTCCCACAGCAAACAGTCAGATTGACCCGGAGTGCAGACTGCAAAAGGGAGCGTTATCTCTTGCAGATACCGCAGTGAGACCTTCCAAGCTGGGAAGCAGGAGGAGGACCAATTTCCCAGGCTGGGAGACATCAAAGGCTGTGTGAAACCTTCCGAAAATGCTCACCCTGAATTTCTCATGCATGGGTGGGCATATGGGATAACTCTCCATAGGGTCAGGGAAATGCAGAAAGTGGAGCAGCCGGGTTCTGATTCGCCTCTTGCTCTGGGGGAGAAAATGAAGAGAATTTAGCTCAAAACCTAAAAATAAATATGCCACCCATAGGTTTGGCTTTGAACAAAAATTGGCCTGAGTTAGGTAACCTAAGGCATTTTTTGGATGAAGTCATTTCCATCCCCTGGCAAACATGTCTGTGTTAATGGGCTCACAGAAGCATCAGCCTTTCAAACTGTGCCTCAGACTTCATCATGGGGATCAGTAATGTGGTGGTGCTGCTGTGGTGCTGCTGCTGCAATGCACTCAGTGAGCAGAGAGGTGTTGGGGAAAGAAATTGAATCTAGAAGTGTTCAAGGCCAGGTTGGATGAGGCTTTAAGTAACCTGGTCTAGTGGAAGGTGTCCCTACCCCTGGCAGAGGGGTTAGAACGAGATGATCTTTAAGGACCCTTCCAGCTCAAATCATTGTATGATTCTATGATTACTCTAAGGAGAAATAGGGTTTTCAGCTCATACTCCACAGCTTTAAAAAAAATCTGCTTCCTTTTCAGGGAGAGGAAGGGGCCTTTTGATAGAAACCCAACAGAAAGTCTCCTGCTCTGTTGTGCAAATACACAACTTGTTTTACATGGTATCATGAAGCCAAAAAGGATGGGAAGTTCCAGTGTCTTCCCTCCACTGCAGAGAGGCAGGAGGCTTTTGCAACTGTTTCTCTCTCCCTGATGAAGTTGTTGATGCAGTTTGTAGAAGAAATAACATCTTTTGCAATTCTTAGCTCTCTTCACAGTGACACTGGCTCTCTCTTTGTGGCTTCTCTGTCATTTGAACCCTTCCAATACTACCAGATCTGAAGTTTTCAATATTACAAGTCAAGAACTGGGAAATCCTTACATTGATTTAGAAACTAAAAGATTAAAAACAAAACAGCAAGATACACCCCAACTGCAGGGACTTTTGAGTTGCTTCTGGTCTTTGAGCTTTTAAAATCAAGAGTGGGACAGTCCCGTTGCGATTTTTCCGAGTACCATCACACCTGCTCTTCTATCTGCTCTTTCTTTTCTGGTGTCAAGTTCTCCTCAGGGCAGAAAGCATCTTTCTGTTCTGTGAATGTGCAGCATTTTGCACAAGGTGGTTTTCAGGCAGGATGCATCTTCTGGGCATGGGAAAAGTGAAGGTGAATTGTTACAATCAGCTGTTTTACCTACAAAATACATAATCCCAGAGTAAACATTTGAGAAGTGAAGACAGCAGCTGGGATAAGGAAGACAGACAGCATCATTGTCCATCACAGCTGCCAGCATTCTCACTCTTCAGTATTTGCTCCTGACCCAGTGAGAGCTTTCCTGTGGGGGAAAAGGAACAATAAAGAACAGAAAATAATAGACTCATAGAATGGTTTGTGTCGGAAGGGACCTTAAAGATCATCTTGTTCCAACTCCCTGCCATGGGCAGGGACACCTTCCAGCAGACCAGATTGTTCAGGGTCCCATCCAACCTGGCCTTGAACACTTCCAGGGATGGGGCAACCACATCATCATCAAAAATATTGTTCATCGTCAACACATCAGAATATCCTCTGCTATTCCTCTGACATCAGGGTGACCAAAAGCATGAGTTTGCATTAAGTGGGTTCAGATTAGTCAGAGGTTATGTGGCCCTTTGCTCCTGATGATTTCACCAATGTGACATTTGTTCTCATGCCTTTCTCGAGCCTTCACTTCCCTCAAAAAACCTGGAAATGCAGTTTCCCTAACTGGAAACACACATTTCATAGTAACATTTTCCAGACCACTTTGCAGAGGTAAAGTGAGACGAATTTTTTCAGCACAGCTTTAGTAGAAACTCACTGCTCTTACCTGGCCCTTCGTGTCTGTATCCTGACATATTCCTTCAGTAATCCCCAAGTCCTCTTGGCTTCGTCTTTTTGTGGTGTTTGTTTCTTTGCCCTTCTTAAATAAACTATTGGCAGTTCCTATGGTAACATGCCTCATTCTTTCTCTCTCCTCCCTAAAAGTCTCTTCCCATTTAACAGGCTTTTTAAAAGGCTCTATTTATACTTTCTTTTGTTACCCTGCCCCTGCTCCCTTGCAGTCAGACAAGGGCAGGCACGGAGCAGTGCATGCACTACCCTGTGTTACTAATAATGGCCATCCATAAACACGAGAGCAAGCCGTGGGGATCAAAGCTGTGACCTTCATCGGGAGATGCTCTGCTTCCTCGAGCAAAAAGAAAGGAAACGTGAGACACGGCTGGCTCGGGAAGGAAGCACTGTTTGCAGGGGCCATCCCCACCCTCCCACTCTCCAGCAATACGCTGAAGGGCTGCAAGCCCCCCGAACCAGCCAACATGTGAAAAACAGCCTCGCTGTCTCTGCAGGCAGTTTCCACCTCCCCTCTTTCCTCAGTGTCAGACATTCATCTACATTACCGGTAATTGGATAAAGAGAAAAACATGAGCTGTGCTTCTTTTTGCTTCCTATTCCGTGAAAAGAAAATCTCCCCTCCTCTCTGTGCTTTTTTGTTTTAAATCTCGGGGCCACTACCAAGCGTCAAGGTTTATTTCCTTATGGTTCATTATATCATTTAAATGCAGATTACAACTTATCTTAACCCTTAGCTGAAGCAGTAGGTGGATTTTTACGATGACAATTCATTGTTTCTCAGGCATTTCTCCTAATGAAAAACAAAGGGTCTGAAACAGTACAAGTACAATTTGGTTCCTTTCTCCATTGAGAGGTTTCACTTGCACAGAAAGGCTGGTGCCAGAAACCACACGTTTTTTGGTCATCTTTAGGGTGTTCCAAGAAACATATTGTCAATAGATCTCAATTTTTAAGTAGAAAAAGCCAGTAGAAGTTTTTTCCTCCACATAAAGACAGCTTTCAGGGCTTCTTTATTGATGAAGAATGACCCCCAACAGTTGTAAATCCATTTTTTTTTCCCTTGCTTGTGATCTCTCCTCCCTGGCCAGCACAAGAAACTGTGATGTCCTCGAAGTGCCACTGCAGAAAGGGTTAAGGTATCTCAAACTACAGCCTCAATAAGCAGCTCGAAAAAGTGTCCTGTCCCCAGGGTAGGATCAGTGTATGAGAATTTGCTCAGATCATTTAATGTTTGTAACTTGATTTCCTGCCGGAAAGCTTCAGTGGGCGGAGTTTCTGCTAAACCAGACAGAACTAGAGCTATTTCCTTCTCCAGATTGCTTGTGCATGTCCAGTCAAGCTCAACTGAATTAATATCCACCGGCTTGTTTCCCCCACACACCCCTTCCCATTCACCTTTTGCAGTGAAAATACTGGAAGTGAGTGATAATCTTGCTGCCACGGCCTCAGGAGATGGGATGATCCCACAACCTTGGGCAAGTCCCGTTCTTTCTCTGCACGTCTGGTCCACTTCTTGTTAAATTCTGAAGAAAGGATGCTCTCATGACCTGGCTCCTGCCCCACTGATTTCCTACATGACCTTGGGAAAGTCACTTAACATTTGCTGGCCTCCACCTTCCACGAAATGGAGAGGAAATCATCAGAAGGCTTTGCTCACTCTGCTGCCACCACCAGTATTAAACCACGGCCCATGAGGATTGAAAGTAGAATTCTTTCCAGTTTAAGCTTAAAGACAAGTTGCTATTGTCTTCTGAAAAGTGCAGATCTGTGCTGGATCACCTGAAGCACTTCTGCAAGGAAAAAACAGCCCTGTTACCCCCCACCACGCTCCCAACTGCAAATGGATTCATTCATCTGCTGCCTCGGCCATCCCAGGAACCATGAGTTTCTTTCACATTCATCACTGAATGCAACCAAATCTCCTGGGAAAGGCCAGATCCTGCTTCAGGTGCTTGTTTTTTTACCAAAGTTTTAGGTTTCATCAAAGTAGTGTGAGCTAAACCCCATCAATACTTTCATCAATACTGAGAACATCTACATAGTGGTGAATACAGGACCAGACAAGTGGGATCCTACAGATCTCATAGGAGAACAAATGGCTGGGGCCAGAGATCTACCCCATGCATAGCCTTGGGACTCTACTGGTTTGAATGGTGTCAGGTCAATTTATTTGAGGTTCAGTTGGTAATCCAGACACGTCGTTATTGAGGTGAAGGTAGGCGAGCCCCCTTCCCTCAGTCAGTTTTCAGCAGCACCATTCAAAAATACTCCCTAGAGTAAACAGCAAAGTCACCCCAAACAAAAGACATGAAGCACTGTGGGGTTTTTTTCTCTCACAGGACCAAAGAGGAAATTCCTCTGAGGCACAAAGAAATTTCTGAGTGCCGTGTTTCTCACCCTTTTCCAACTGCTGTCTCCACACCAGCCTGTGAGTCCCACTGCTGGATGCCTGGGGCAACACCCTCTCCCCTCACGAAGATAGTATCATGTCCTTAGGATGTGTCTACACTCCCAGGTGGAGCTGGTTACAGAATAGTCCTTTCCTTAGGCCTGGCTAAGTCTGGAGGCCTGGGCGTGAGATAAAAGTAGGTACTGTTCCTTATCATACAAGCAAGATTATGCAAGAATGTCCTGTAATGAGGAAAACGAAGGTGCTTTGAATAGGTATGTGGGGTTGGCTGCAGGTAACTTCTGGCAGGAGCAGGGCTCTTGCAGCATGGACCAGCCCTGGTTTCCAGTGCCACATGAAGTGGGGCAACCAGCTGCCCCACACCAACCTCCCTAAATCAAATGATCAATTCACCTTCTTTCACAAAAAAAACCCACAAAATTTAAGGACAACATCAATGAAGGAACCATCACCAGGACCTCAAACTCAAAATCTTTATCTGCTACTGTTACTTCATCTCCTTTCTGATTGCTGGCTCACGTGCATGGGAATGCAGTGTGTACGGTTTCATTTTCTTAATTGCAATCATCCTGCAGGCCACCTTCAGGCACGCTGGGGACCACCAGTAGTGCAGGGACTGTATGTGAAGAAGCCCTGCCCTGGGAGACCCATCCTGCCTTCCCTGATGTGGTTAAAATGCCATTCCAGATTGTGGTGCCTGCAAGGATTTCATGATGTTCTCAGCCCAGAGGAGAGCCCTGGACTATGCCCTGTGCCTGAGAAAGCAGGACTGAACTTCAGCTGTGTAGAAGGGCAGCTGTAAAAAAACAGGATATCTGCAATGGTAGTAGAGTTTCCTTCATAGCCTCCCCCATCTCTTTTACATCCAAGTGCAACCTCGGAGTCTCTGGACTGAGCTCTTTCTGTTCTGAAGCCTTCGCTGGCTATTAATACCTGGGGAATCTGTGAAGTAGGCAAACAAGGTTTTGATGAGTGTGGGAAAAAGAAAGGCGTTACCACATATGAGTGAACTTCAGTTTCGCTCATGTGCTGAATTAGTCAGTGCCTTCAAGTGAATTCCAAGTGCTGGTCCAGCTATTAAATTACTCTTCTTGAAGAGCTAAGTGCTCCATTTTTAGCCTCTACTGGAGGAAAAGCTAAATTTAAAAAAATAATATTAGAATCTGAACTATTGCAAAGGCTTTGGACTTGGGTGTTTTTGGTGTGTTGTTTTGGGGTGTTTCTTTCATGTTTTTAAACTTTTTTATCTCTCCCAGAAAGAAAAGGTATCCACTAGTCAACACACAGCAGTTTCTGGGACTTCTGCAAGGTGGAGAAATCCAGGTCACTTGTCATGCCCGTGAATGTGATGTCTGAGTCAGGAAACCTCATTGAGATGTTGCAGCCCCAGAGGAATGTGAGGCAATAATTGCTTCACCGAAGGAGCAGGAGTACCTGGTGTAGAGGGTCAAGACATAAGCTCCAGTGGCTGAGAAATTCGGTGGAGGATTTGCTCAATTTAAACAAGGATGGGAAGGAGGCATCAGCACTGGAACATCAACAGTGACATCTCAAGAATTCATGTTTCACTTCCTACCCTGGAGGAGTGGTTCCTCCTGCAACCTTTCCAACCCAGAATTATCACTTTCTGCTGCTTCCTCCTCTGACACGTCTCACTGGCTGTGAGAAGTGCCGTCTGGAGGTGGCAAAAAGCAGAGCCATTTTTTCCATCAGTTCACTGTTAATGCTGTCCTGGCTCGAAGGAAGTTGAGTTTGGCTGAAATGGAAATGACAGAAGGGGCAGGAAAAAAAAAGATTATAGAAATTTAGACAAAGCAGGTGTATGGATTGCATTTCCATCCTTTCTGCAAACACAGAGGCTGCGTGGGCTAGATCCAGGAAAGTGTCCCAGCTGTAATACAAGCACTTTGACAAGCACACATTAAAATATAGCCAGGCTTTCCACTAACACTAAGGTAAACACAGCCTGCTGGGATTAGCATCTGTGCAGAGGTTACAATCCTTCCACATTGCTTTTCAGTGTATTAGGCTGAAAAACATGCTCAAGGATGCTCACGTGCACAGGAGATTGTCGATACTTGTGCTGAAAATCCATTCAAATTCAGAAATTACAGCTAACATGAAGCCTACTTGATCCTCTTAAGGCTGTGACCTGATTGTGGAAACATTTCTCTTTACTTCTTTTTCTAAAATACAGAGAAGCAAGGCAGGGGCTTGACTGAAGATGGATTCAGGCTTGCCAGGAGACCCGAAGGTGCTCCCCAGTTGCATTGCCCATCAATTTTTAATGCCTCCATTTCCCCTCCAGCTCACAATGGACAAAAGCTCCCCTACTCAGGATATTCTCTGATTCTGTGGTGCCCAAGAGCAGCAGCCAAACTGGTATGAATTTACACCCCCGGCCAAGAAGCGACGCTCCCAGGCACAGCAACCCTTCTGAAGGGTTCTGAACCCTGCTGAAGCCTCACCCATGCAAGAGGGATCAAGCTGGGCTTGACAGCACTTCTGAGGGAATGTGCTGGAGCCTCATGCTGTTGGCCCTCTTTCTTCTGCCAGAGCTGTCAAGCTGAGGTTGTGCTCGAGTGCTACAATTTGCCATGTGACATTTCAGATGGGAAGCAAAAGAACGGCTTTGCCAACCACCGCTCTCAGGTTCTCCGCTAAATAAAAACCAGATTACTGACATTTGCTGTGTCTGAGAGGAAGGCGGGTCTGTCTTTTTTACAAACAATAAAGGATGCAGAAAAACAAACATATTCCCTCAGAGACAAGCGCAGTTCCCCACCATGCCTGGGAATCCCCATGGAAGGGAAAGGGGTCATGCTCTTCTAACAACAGAAGATTTGACCAAAAATACCCAACCAAATGCAGCAACTGCGACATTTTTCTTTGGATTTTTTTGTTTGCTTGTTTCAGTTCTCAGGTTTTTTGGCTTTTAAAGAAAGCAGTCACAGGCAGACTTCTCCCTGGGCCCCACCATCACCAGTGTTAGCAGGAGGACTTCTGCCCTCCAAAGCTTTCCCTGGGCTTTGCCAGACTGATTTTAGCACCACCGAAAGTCACACTCTGAGTTTTCATTAAAAAAACGTTGATGTGAAAAACAGATAATTTTCTCACTTCAAAAAAGTAGCAGGGAGTCAGACAGCAGAACCTAAATGTCAATAGCAAGGGAAGTCACAGGTTTTTTTCTGTTCTCAGCAGACTTCCTTGCAAGGTGTGAATTTGCTAATGCCTAACCAAGGTTAAGCTTATGCTCTGTGTTGAGAGGGGAAGGGGAAGGAGAGAATGAAAATCCCTTTCATCCAGCTGTGGGTTTCAAACCTGGAGACACCAAATGTCTTGAATATCCTTTGAAATCAATCAACAGATTCCAAAGTTTTATCCAAGGATCCATTTCATACATTTACACATATACTACTGTAGTTGTATAAGATTCATTGCATTAAGAAACTTTGGTAAATTTAACTTATTTCCTTTACTCTTTTCAAATAGTCATATGCCAAATCAGCCCTTCTCAAGTCCTGCTGGAGGACTTGCCATAGGTCCTGCCAGGCTGGGATGCCAAGGCTGTGTTGTGTAACAGCCTGAAGCTCTGTGAGGGAAGGTTTAGGTTGGATATTAGGTTCATCACCCAGAGGGTGGTTGGGCACTGGAACAGGCTTCCCAGGGCAGTGGTCACAGCACTAGGCGTGACAGAGTTCAAGAAGTATTTGGACAACACTCTCAGGTGTGATTTTCTGAGCTGTCCTCTGCAGGACCAGGAGTTGGACTCAATGATCCTTGTGGGTCACTTCCAACTCAGGATATTCTATGATCTATGCTTCCAGGTCATCCCTTAAACAGAGAGGAGGACTGCATACTTTGAACAATGTTCTCAGAAACATAAAGCACTGTCAGACCATTCTGGTTTAGAGGACACAAGTTTAGTGCCTTTCAGGGAAAAGGTAAAAATATCCTTAAAAGGCAACAACATCTTAGGATCTCCTGATATTCATAGAGATGACACGTATTTGTGTCTCATGAGGAATCACCTCATCCCTCTGTGCCTGTGACCCCAACCCTCCTATTATTCTTTTCATTTTTTGAAGCCCTTGTCTGCCTCTGCGGTGACTTCTGCTAAGAGAGTCCTCGACAAGTTAGAAATAAATGAAAACTTGCAATGGCGTCAGGTGCTCTGCTCCTGTTCTTTTGAATTTATGGTGGTTCTTTACACCACAGGTCTAGACATGGGTTGACAACCTGAGGCGAGGCCCTTGGCTATAAAGTGACAGCAGCTCCTGAATTGTGCCAGCTTGAGTCCGCAACACACTGGGTGACCCCTGTGCCTCACGCGTACCCAGAACCACTAATGGGAGATGTTAAATATATCCTGTATAGCCTCAGGAACGGGCAGCGTCCTTCCTTCATCCAGCCTGATTGTCAGGGAACCACGGGCATCTCCCCCCAGAGGACAGGAGACACTGCTGCACTGAGGCCAGGCCTGTGCTGTCTCCCCTTGACCCTGCCCCCAGGCTCCTCTTTGTCTTCCTCAGCTTCCTCTTTGTCATCTTTGTTTTCCCCTTCTTCTTCCCCTTCTTCTTCCTTCTCCCTCTTCCTTCTTCCTCTTCTTTCTCCTCTTCCTCTTCACCTTTGTCATCTTTATCTTTTTTCTTCCTCCTCTTCTTCTTCCTCCTCTTCCTTCTTATTTCTTCTTTTCCTCCTCCTCTTCGTCCTTGTCATCACCATTTTCTTTCTTCCTCCTCTTCTTCCTCCTCCTCTTCCTCCTCATCATCTTCATTTCCTTTTTCTAAGAATGAGAGAATCACAGAATATTTTGGGTTGGAAGCGACCTTAAAGGTCATCCAGTTCCAGCCCCCTGCCATGTGGGACACCTTCCACTATCCCAGGATGCTCCGGCCCCATCCAACCTGGCCTTGGACACTTCCCAGGGATGGGGCAACCACAGCTTCTCTGGGCAACCTGTGCCAGTGCCTCACCACCCTCACAGGGAAGAGATTTTTCCTAATATCCCATCTAAACCTGCCCTCTGCAGTTTGAAGCCATTACCCCTTCTCCTGTCACTCCAGCCCTTTGTCCAAAATCCGTCTCCAGCTCTCTTGGAGACCCTTTAAGCAGGGTCTAAGGACCCTTTAAGGAAGGGGCTCCAAGTTCTCTGCGGAGCTTTCTCTTCTCCAGGCTGAACAACCCCAGGTCTCCCAATCTGTCTCCACAGCAGATGTGCTCCACCCCTTCTTGCTCCATTTCCTTATCTTTTTCCTTTTCCCCCCGACCCC
>NW_008246063.1:2593145-2600584 GCF_000691975.1 Corvus brachyrhynchos
GACCCCCAGCGGAGCTACAGCACCGTCAGATTGAACCCAAAATTAAGGGAGGGGAGCTGCAGCCCCGGTGCGGGGGGTTCACGCACGCTGCTTCCTCCCCGCCACAGCCCCGCTGGGAGCCCACGCGCGATGCCGCAGTCCCCCACCCCATGGTGCGGACGCGGAGCATCCCGGCAGACCCCATCCCGCCGCGCTCCGTGGGTGGGATGCAGCGTGGGCACTGTCAGGGCTCTACGGGGCCTCTCCACCCCCGTCCGGGCCGGACGTAGCGATCGGTGTCACAAGGGGCCCAAGGGGGGAAGCGCCGTGCTCCAGGCTGTCCGGTCTCGCCATCCCCGTGGACGTTTCCCTCTTCGTGAGGAAACGGCGTCAAACGAATCGGGCTGCCCTGCATCGGTAGCTGCGGCAGGGATGGCCGCTCCTGGGTCGTGTTTGGAATAGGCTGCCCAGGGAAGTGGTGGAATCACCATCCCTGAAAGTGTTCAGGAAACGTGTGGATATGGCCCTTGGTGACATGGTTAAGTGGTGAACATGGTGGTGGTGGTGCACTGATGGTTGCACTTGGTGATCTTGGAGGTCTTTTCCAACCCGAATGATTCAGTGATTCTGTATTTGAGCATGTCTCGTTAGACTAACAAGCCTTGCCTGGCCTGGCCATGGCGTGGGGGCTTGGGAATGCCGGTAGTTCCCATTCCCTGGGCAGGCAGGTCACAGAGCAGGAGGACACCCCATGCCATGCCTTTCTCTGCTGTAGGTAAGGTGGATTTTTGCATGCAACTGGAATTACTAATCCAAGCAATTAGCTGGAATCTGTCAAGTTTGTGCTGCTGCCAGTTTCTCCAGTTCATTTGGTTACAGCTTCATCTTTCTGCTCAAAGGAGCTGAAATGTAAACGGGACAACCGAGTGTCTGGGGCTGCTGGGTTGGGTTTATGTGCATCCTTATGGCCAAAGGAGGATCAGCAAGAAAACTGAGCCTTAATGAAGTGGTGTATTTATTGGCAGCAGTGGAAAAAGCGTAATGTGGATAAATGGGGCTGGTGGCTTTTCCGTATACAAAATGTCATGAATCTCCCTACCAGGTTGTGAGCTGGATTTAAATTCCACTGTTATAATGATCACTGATTTTTTTATCACATCGTTGCTAATAGCTAGTGTATGTTGAGAATGCTGCAGGTGGATTTAAAGCTGTGGGTTTGTGGACCCACCAATATTCGGCACCAATATTTATAATACATGCAGGGACTTAACAGGTGCTGGCTGGCAGGGGCTGATGTAGCACAGTCTCTGACACAGCCACTTTTTGGGGATGTCAGATGCCACCAAATTTGACAGTTGGGCAAGTGAAGAGACTTCTAACCTTTGGTAAGTGCTCCAACCTGAAATTTGTTCCTCTTGAGAATATTAAAACATTAACTTTGGTTAACTTGTGTCAGTGTCTGCCATGAGCCATCGCCCTGTTGGCACTGCCTAGAGAGAGGGCTGCTTGCAGAAGCAAAAAGCTTTTGTTACAGCTATTTTATTTTCATATGTGCCTTGATAGCTCAAAAATCACTCGTCGGCTTCCAGTCAAGGCAGTCCTGGATGAGAAGCATCCACTGGGATTGGCCTGTTAAGTGCATTTCTTTGATTTGACAGCAGAAGTGCCCAGAGAAACATCAAAAACCCCAAGATTCAGGCATGTTTCCAGCTCCATCATCCCCTGCAAGTCATGGAAATCAGTGGCTTGAAAGCCATCAGCACTTGATGTTAAAATAGCAAACAGTAAACATCGTCTCCTATCAATAACTTTAATTATGGTTTGGGTTTTGTCTTAAATAGACACACGTTGTCATAGGGAATCAAAGTTTAGCATCCAGACATGCTCAGCAGGGTGGTAGCATCTTTAGACAGGGTGTAACATGCTTTTATAGCGTAAATTAAAATAAAAAAGGGGTTTAGCAGCGTAGCATGCTGTTGTGTAAGAAAACTGCCAACTTTTGGGCTGAGACCGCATGGTTTCTGGGCATCGTGTGCTGCGGCGTGTTGGCGGGTGGTGTTCCCGGGCAGCTTTGGACGGGGAGAGCAAGTGTTACCGCTCTGCAGCTGAACCCTGATGGGGTTTTTCAACCATAAAATGAAGTGCAGAGGAGGCTTTGTGTGTGCCATGGATAGCCAAACCGAAAGCAAAAATAAACACCCGCGAAAGCTGGATTTTTTTGGTCATCGACAGAAAAGGAAACTGCCGGTCTAGGGGCGGGTGTGAAGTCCCGTGTTCATTACGTTCCTAATCTGGAAAATACAGACTGTGGCACATGGCAGCAGCGTGTGTGGCTAATTTTACATCTTGTCCTTTTCTCTTCTGATTTAACCCAAAATTAAGTAAGGGAAGCAGCACCCATTGGCCTATTAAATGTTCATTTTTGCCAAGTTACGCCACTTTGCGAACACGGGACACGACCGGATTCCTGTGGCGAGGAGCCCTTAAAATTTCAACAGCTCTACCTATAAATATAGTCACCGTGAAAGGCAATCCGGCTTTAAAAGAAAAAAAAAGCAACCATGCTCTTTTTTTAGTCCCACTGTATCTGCCTGACTTCAGTGCCATGCGATGCATCTCCAGCCGGGTGGTGAAGCCGAGGCGATGTGGAACATTCAGTCTCCTAATTCCACTTGCTAATATATATGAAGAATGGGTGCAAATAGAGAAAAAAATTCGGTTTAGTTGCCCTGAAGAATTTTGGGGATGGGACAGTGGGGCTGGGTCTCTGCAGCCACATCATGGCCTTTTGCAGAGGGTGATTGCTTGGTCCTGGTGAGTTCCCAGGAGCTGCTGCACTGTGGGGCAGTGCAGATGGAGCCTGAGGCATCCCTTGGACACAAAGCAATGTCCCAAATGAAAATTAAAGGGAAAAAAAAGGAAAGAAAGAAAGAAGCTGGCTGCCACCTCACCCCAGAGGTGTCTGGGCTCACCCACTGCTCTCTGATGCAATCACAGCAGCCCAGGGAGCTCAGGGGCTGTTCTTGGACATGCCCAGGGTTGCCCAGGGACAGGCTGGCCTCGGGATTGGGTACAGAATATTCTGGGCATTCCTCCAGGCCAGTGGGACCCCCCACCAGCCCCAGGTGATGTCCGCTGGCACATCCTGATGGAGAAGACAGCGCTGCCTGCAGGGCTGGGATTTAGGTGGAGAAGCTCCAAGGGAGGGTGGTTTTGCAGCTTAGTGATGCTTTTCAGCGTGCCCTGCACTCGCATGGCAAAAATCCACCTTTGTAGCCAGAGCAGCTGGGTCACCTTGCCGCACCAAAACCTGCTGGGTATGGTTGGGATGGGGCACGGGCTGGGAAGTGTGTGGGAGTGGGGCGGGAGAGCTCTGCGCGGGGAATTGCTGCGTGTGCACTTGGGTGAAGTGCTGAGCCTGGGCTGCGCGGGAGCTGCAGACAGAGCCCACACGTGACCGTCTGAATTTCAGATGATTGCTGGACCACTTTGCCAACAGCCTCTCGCAGCTCATCAGCTGCAATATCACTTCTTTTCCCCCCACCCCGTTTTTTTTTTATTTTCTTTCCCCTTCCCCACCCTGCCTTATTTCCAAGCTGAAGCAGGAGGGATGAATATGGACACCGAGGGTGGCTGCAGCTGCACAGGGTTTGTATCCAAATGGTTTCCTGGAAGGCAAGTTTTTTTGTTGTTTTTCAATCTTAAAAATATTTTTACAGCGAGTGTCTCGTATCGGGGCTGTTTGGATGTCAGGTTTAGTTTCCCATGACATGGAGTGATTAGAGGAGGGAGGGGAAGGAGGGGCTGGGTTCTGCTTTACATGCAGATCTCTCTGCAGCGGTATCATCGCCTATTGATGGTAAATGTGTTCCCTCTCATCTCTGCGATAGTTCTCGGAGATTTCCTCTTTTACGTCACTGCAGTTAATAAGATGTTTAACTTGGGAGCTGGGGGCGATGTGCTGTGTTATCGTGTTGCAAGGAGCAGGGGGGGATGACGAGTTCCTGCACAGACTTGTGCTGGGAAGATCGTATCAATGCTGGGGAGAACAGCTGGGTTTGGAGTCAAACCACTGCCTTTCACCCTTAATGAACCTGACCTAGCTGCATCTCATTTTTTTTATCGTGACAATAATTATTTTCCTTCTAATACTGAGAGAGGCAACTCAGTCCTCTCTATCTGCTGCATTGCTGGAGTCAAGTGTGCACCTTGATTTTATTAAGCAAATTGTGTCTGCCTGGCTGGACTTTGGCTTTTTTTCCCCTTTTTTGGGGACCCCTGAAGCATTTAATGAGAGCACCTGATGGCTTTTTGTGGTGACTCTGCAGGTGCAGTAACTGCAGAGCCTGAGCCCTCTCCAGGAAAGTCCTTGACTGTGTGTTTTGTGTGTCACTGGTTGATTATTGAGTTAAGAAAGTGTTGCTGTTGTACATGCCTTGACCAGGAATAGCCTCCCTCTTGCCACAGTTTGCAAGGCCAGCTCGTTGAGAGCAGGCGAGTTGGTCAATAAATGCTCCGAGCAGCACCCTAGGGAGTTCTGAACCAAAATGGGAACACTTGTGTCCTTCAGCTCCTCCTTCCTTGCCAAGTTGTTTTCTTCCCCCAGCTCCTTCTCCAACTTGCCACTCAAACACTGTTCGTTCTGCAGTGTTTTTCCACAAATGTTTTTCAGGCATGACAGCAGGGAGAAGAAAGCCACGAGTGCTGCAGGGGGCTGATGCCTATCAGGCCAACCCTTGCCTGTGGCTTTGGGGGCCCCTTCGCTTTGGTGGCTGCAGGTGGGTTTGCGTTTGGCAGCTCTTGGGCTTGGAGCTCCTCTGTCTGCCACCAGACCCATCCCAGCCACCTGCACCTATTCCAGGTCTCCCAGCTCATCCCCAGGGCTTGAGTCAGGTGGGGTGGCCAGGGTGTCCCTATGTAGGTGTGGAGGGGGAAGGGCTCCATAACCCTCTCAGGGAAATGGGGACATGGAGGGTTTGCAGGAGAAACAGCCACAGCTCTGTGGTGGCATTTTCCAACTTTCCATCAGGACCTGTCACTTGCTGTCCTGACGACATTTAGCTGATGACTTGCTGTCACTGATTTTGCTCAATAACTCTTCTTTTAAAGACCAAAATGCTCCTTAAAAAACAACGTGCCACCAGCATGTTGGGATGTTGATTTGGTTTTTGGGAGGCTCACAGCTTCCCAGTTGTGCTTTTGCTCTGGGGAGGAAGCAACATGGTTGGGTACAATTTTCAGCCCTCATGGGAACAGGGTCTTAAAAAATAACCCTACCACATCTCAGCTCACGCCCTCACTGCTGGATGTGGGAGTTAATTTTTCTCACTCCTGCCGTGTACAGCAGCCCCTCTCTGTGCTTTTGCTGCGAGCTGGGACAAGGAAAATTTTGGGTGCAACTCCAGGCAGTGCTGGCTCGGCACATGTCCCCAAGCGTCCCAGCTGGGCAGCTGCCCAGGGCCCCCTTCATGCAAACGGGGTCAGCAGCTGGGAAATAGCAGAGCAAAGTGCCTCCCTGGTAATTCCCAGCTGCCGTTAAAGCGGCTTTAAAATAAATTCCCTCAAAGAGCAATTCCAAGTATTTGAGGGTTTGAACTTTTCCGGGGAAGGGTTTGGGAGCTGCCGGCTACTGCGCTGCACCCTGGCACGCCAAGGAAAGGCGCCAGGGCAATTGCTCTGATTATCCCAACATCTAAAAAACACTTTTTTATTGTCTGTATGATGTTTATTTATTAGCTGCATGTGCAACACAACAGTTAGAGGTGGGGCGCTGCTGGAAGCAAAGTTGTGTTAAACTGGGAGGATGGATAGCTGGGCAATGTCCTGGGCTGGAGGCAATGCCCCGGCTCAGTGACCCTCACCATGCCGTCCTACCTGGCCACCAATGCTTACCCAGAGGTGCAGCCCAGCTGGGTGCCTCTCGCTGCACATTCCACGGCCGGCTCTGCTTGGTAACGTGGGCACAACAGGAAACAAACTTTGCAGCAAACTTTACTCTCCCAGAGCCCGTGAAGCTTGCTTAAAAAAAAAAAAACAAACTTTGGAGCAATGTGGTCTTTCTTTTTCTCATGCTCATGAAAATTCTCATACCAAACCAGTAACCTCCACTGCCCCCGCTTCATTATTTTTTAAGGTGGCGTTAGGGGGCATTTAAGGGAAGGCTTGTCCCAGCCTCTGTGTCCCCTCCTCTCCTTCATCCCGTCATGGCAAATTACAGCTTCATCCGTGCTTGTGTGACAGGCACTAAAAGGGGGAGGTTTGGTCAATAAACAGCAAAGTTGGTCTCATCCCTGAAAGGCTCTGAACGTCCCTGAGTTGGTGCTCCCCAGGGTGATGCGTTGCTGCATTCCGGCTGGTGCAACTTTTTGGTCACGGGAATGTCCCCATGAGGCTGAGTACCCTGAGCTGGGGACAGCCAAACTTTTCCCTGCAGAGACAGTGCTGGGCTCTTGCCCAAGTCCCCTCTCCAGGGCCCTGGCACAAGTGCAAATGCAGCCAGGCAGAAGGCTGGTGATTAAACCCATGATCCAGGTCACTCTTGCCCCTTTCAGTGCCCCAAACAATAAGGATGCTGATAGCAAGACTACATCCAGTTGGGGATATTGCACCTCTGAACAGTTCAGTGGGTTTGGGGATGAACTGAGCAATGTGAGCTAAAACCACCCTAAAAAAACCGTTGCAGCAGGTGGTTCTTCCCCACACACCCTTCATTGCCGTGGCTAAGCTGCTCCCAGCTCAAACTGATTTTGTTCATGCGCTGACCTTTACTCTGGCAGCTTCTTACTGAACTTTCTATCGTATATGTAATTTTTAAATCATTTTTTTTCTGTGTAGACATGACAGAGCTGTCTCCTGAGATGGCAGAAAACACATCTTTCCTCTTAAAGATGGGTAGGGAAACCTGCACATGGCACAGGGAGTTGTGCTGTGGATGGGACAACACTGGGTGCAGTCCCAGCCCAAAGTTGCATCCACTGGACCACACACTTAGCTCGCTTTTTTTTTCCCTCCCAAACTAATCCCTCCAGCCCCTTAGGCTTTTTTGTTTTTGTTGTTGTTGTTGTTGCTCCTCTCTGAATTCCTTCTAATTTGCAGGCTTGCTGCCAGCATCCAACGCGCTATAAAAAGGGGACTTGTTCTTCAAGCTTCCCTCTGGTACAAAGTGTTTGCACAAATAGCAACACGCTTGACAAGTAGGTCTGATTCCCCCTGCTATTACCGAAATGCTCATAGGGTGCTCGGGGAGTAGAGCCGCTGTCTCAAGACAAGCCAAGCTGAATTTCACACAGGGCCCTGAGCCCAATTCCCAGCCGGTGTTTAAGCTCCTGTCAGCTGGAAAAACGGAGCTGTGCGTTTTTATTTTCCTCCCTGTGCATCTTCCCTCTCCCTCCAAGAGCAAGTGGATGTGTTTGCATCCCGCCATATCCCACCAGCACAGGTGAGATCAGGGCTGTGGCTGG
>NW_008246063.1:2600667-2607886 GCF_000691975.1 Corvus brachyrhynchos
CCACCACCAGTTTTTGGCTGGTCCCCCCCCTCCCCACCATTACAAGCAGCCGTGACACAAACCCCCTGCCAGCTTCCTTCTCAAAACTAATGAGCTGTTTGACCCTGGCAAGTCCTCTGGGAAAGCTGTTGCCAGAGCCTTGCTGCTTGCACAGATACAAACTGCTCTCGTTTCCAGCTTAAATTTATTTGTAGATGACTCGTACCCATTTGGCCTTGTTCTTCTTGTACCCGCACTGGCTTTTAGCTTGGATGGCTCCTTTCCCTGCTCTGTATTTATCATCTGGCAGGCTCTACCAAGTGCTGTAGGTCTGCCAACCTAAATGACTCCAGAGCTCCTGGTGAAGCATGGCTGGAGGGGGTGTAAGGGCATCTAGGCTTCCTCATTCCTGCAGTGGAGACAGCCCCAGCGACTTGATTTGCAGCTCACCCATTGAAAAGGAAAATCCACCATGCTGCCTCTCGACATCCTCGCTGGGTATGGTCCCAGCCTGCAGAAGGACAACCCCAACCATCCTCACCACTGACAAAGGCTCTCTGATTTGAAACCATTCTCTAATTTCATTAGCACGCTTGTCTTTTGCAATGCAAAAGCCATTTTGGCAGAAGATGAGCATGTTTTTTTCCTGGTGCAGCCTTCAGTAGCACCCTTCTCTCTCCTTTCTGGTAGTGCCAGGGTTCGTGTTCCCGGCCATGCTAATCTCAGCCCTGGTGTTGTGGAGCAGACATTTCCCATGCACAGCTGTGCCAGGCACTTCGCTCAAAGGCTGAAGTGGATTTACAATGTGGAAGTTCATCAGTGCAAAACACACACGTGGCTCCTTACCAGTAGTCCGCTTTTGGAAGTGTTGGACCATCCAGGATGGTATGGGAAGAGCTGCGAGGTGTTTGCTTTCCCCCCAGGATGGTAATTTCTCACCTTGGAGCTCATTTTCCCCATACTTTCTGCTGCCATATCTTTGCTGTGGGTTTTCTTTGCATGTTGATGCCTTTCATGTGCTTTCTTTGGGAGCTCTGTGCTTACTCCTGGTGATGCTGAGATGCTGGCTTATCCATCCTGATTTAGACCCCTGCCTTTTCCTTGGCAGGCAGAACTTGGCTGGTACCTTTGATGGAGGAAAGGATGCTCCAGGTGCCATCACTCACCAGCTCCTTATTTCCTCCAAGTTTCCCTTTAGTTAAGAACCTTTTTTTCTTTTTTTATTTTGCCTAATCTAAGCTGCACCAGCATGTGTCCATTTGAGGCAGGATTTTATATTCCCCTGCAGTGTCCTTCCATCATTCCGTGCCCTCATTAAACCACGCGTAAATTGGCATCATCAAGGAGGAGCTGGGCTCTGCGGTTATTAGCAGGATTATTCTCATCTCCTGGTTTCCAGTGAAGCTGCTGAGCTGGTGTAACAGAATTCCCACTAATGCTCATCTCCACTGTCAGGGAGAGCGATGCTGATGGGGCACTGAGCATCAGCAGCAGATACCAGGAGGAAACCAGCAGACCCCATCGCATCTTTCCGCATCAAGTGATTTTTGACTCCCAGCTCCTCTCCTCCAGGCCATGGTTGTTTAGCACATCACACTGGGCATTAACTTCCCCTCCTGAAACTCTTCTGAGCATCCCGTGGGCTCCTTCACAGCTGCAGCTCCAGTGCCGGAGTGCATCCTGCACTCATCGCTGGGTTTGCTTTGTGCATCGCATTTTCTCACTGCCTAAATCAGCATCCACAGCCTCCAGCACTCAGAGTGGGTACAGCTGGGTATTTTCTGGCTTCAGTTGATCTTCCTTGTTCCTCTCTCCCCGTTTATTTGATTTCTCACTGTATTTAAAGACAGGAGAGGCCAGTGTGTGTTTTACAACCTTCTCCTGTTACTAATTTCTTAGAAACGAAGGGGAAGGAACCACAAGCAATAAAGAGCCTGAGGTTTGAGGACTGGCTGTTTACTTGTCAAAGCTAGAAATGCAGTGACTGAAGAGGACAAGAGAAAATCCTTGGTGCAGATGTACCTCATTTAAGTTTAGACTTGTGTAGATCAAATTTGGGGGCTGTGGACTTTTACATGGAGCTGTTACTACTGCCATTACTGCAAATACCATCTTAGTTTTGCCTTCTGCACCTCATTTTTGAACCCCCGGCCTGACTTCCCTGCACCATGCCCCTCTGATGCTGGGGGAGCAGTGGTGCCCATCTCAGTGGCATTGTGTCACCGCATGCAGTGGGATTGCACATGGCTGATGATGCGTGGGTGGCAATAAACCAGTCCTAAGTGTGCAAACGCTGGCAAGGAGGCTGGGACTGGCCATCAGCTGCTGGGAAGAGGGGATGAGGAGCAGCAGGGTGGCTCAGATGCCGAAGCCAAAGATGCTCAGAAGCCCAAAAGGGACAAAAATAGGTGTCTGGGTCATTCAAGAGGGTTTGAGGACCACTTAAGATCTTTTCCCTCGGAAGCAGCAATTACCAGATGAAAGGGAATGTCTTCAAGCAGGCGTTTTGGAGCGTCTGGTTTGTATTTGGCACGTTCACTGGGGGAAGGCGGGAAAGGCTGGAAGGCTGCTGGTTGGGTTGGTGGCTGGGCAAGTCAGAGGGTGTCCTTCAGGGCATGAGTCTGGTTACTAATGAAATGCATTTTGACACCAGGATCATTCCCACATCTCTCCTCCCTTTTGGACTGCATTGTCAATAACTCTCCAAAGCATTAACGCTGGGCATGAGCTGGATTTCTGCTCGTGGGAGGGCAAGGGGTGTCCCCACGTGAAGTGGCGAGTGGGGGGATGCACACGTGGTTTTCTTTTTAGGTTTCGCCCTTCCTTGCTACAGAGGAGGCATTGGCGTGTAATTACCACCAGCTTTAATCCAGCCAGACCAACTGCCTTTCTGGCAAACCCAAATACAATAGGAGCCAAAGGTTATTGCATGCCCTAAATAAAACCATTACAGCCCTGGGGCCTCACCCAAGCCCAGACCGCAAAGCATCCAGGACCGGCTCCATTCAGTTTTTCTGAGCCTGGAAGATTTGGTTTAATGGCAATGACCCATAACTTCTTTTTTTCTTTTTTTTTTTTTTCTTACTTTCCCCCTGCAAAGCCACCTGCACACTTGCAGCCACCGTGGCACCTGCAGCACATCTGGCCAACGTTAGCAAGCCTGCCACGTCATTCGGTCTTCTCTTGCTAAAATCACTAGTGGCTTTAATTGAAAGCAGAGGTGGGTAAAGGCACATCACACAGACACACCATGGCATGCACGGCTCAGCTCAGCACGTGGCTGTGACCAGTATCCTTTCACACTGCTGCCAGATACAGCCCAATGTCCTGCCCATCCATGGGATGGACTGAAATTTCAGGCACCACACAAGGACCCTGAGGTAGCCACCCAGGAGCCAATGCATCCCACTGTGCCTTTCTCCCAGTTACTGTTCCAAAGTGGGATTTACTCTGAAACCTGAAGGATTTAACTCTCTATCCCTGAGCAGATACAGTCCAAAGTGATGCAAATGCATGACCTCACCCAGATCTCGAGAGGTAAATATTGCATCATGATGACCATGCCCCATATCCTTTGCCCCAGTCTGAGACACTCTGAGTCCATCCTGATGCAGGGACAAGCCAGGCCAGGGAGGAGGTATATGGTGGGAGAGGCTTTCTCCTCACCTCCCAGTTTAATTATCAATGTGTCATGTTTGCAGCATGATGGACACTGGTCCTGCCTCCACACAAGGCTGCTCTGCCTCCTGGCATCCCCACAGAGCTGCCAGCAGGGAGAAACTGCATTTCACAACCTGTCTTTCCAGGCTCCCATAAGGTTACTGGAGGGAGAGGAATGTGCTGGAGAAAATATCCCAACTGCTGTTAAAAGGCACAGCTTTCCCTGCCCCTTTCTGGGATAGCCATTCCTTCACCGAACCAGACACCCCCTCCCCAAATCACCCTGGGGTGTCTTTGCCCTCGTGGCCTCCCCTTCACGTGCAAATAATTGAAATTGTGATAAGCAGGCTCTTTTATGAAGAAATTCTGCTTTTCCCAGTGCTCCTGGGACAGAATTCAGTCACTTTATATCTGGGCCATAAATCTCCGGGCTCTCCAGGGCACACCCACCACACAAGGCAGTAATGGGCCTGCCAGATGCTGTTCTGTCTGGGTGAAGAGCTCGCCAGCCAGTGCAGCATCTGTTAATCATTTGCTAGGAGAGCCCAGGCAGTGAGGGAGTCTCAAGCTGAATCCCTTTTGGCCAATCCTTTCAAATCACTAGGCTACCTGGAGCTGAAACAACCTGTGAGCTGCAGCAGCCTGTGATCCTGGGCTGAGAGATGCATCCCATATGTCTCAGGAGGAAGGTGAGAAATCTTTCTCCTTGGTCCTTCTTCCTCTAAGAGGTGAAAAATCCTCCCCAGGCCAAGGCTAAGGCAGCCCTTTTCCTTGATCCCACTCATCTGCTTTTGCTTCAAGATGCTGTGAGCATTAGATGATGAGATGTGGTCCTGGGCAGTGAAAAGCACTGGGGAAGCTTGAACTGGTTTGGTGTTGAGTCATCTCCTCCTGGGTGATGGCGCATGGACAAGGCTGAAAGCAGGGATGGCTTTCTCTGATGTTTCTTCTCTGTTGAGTCTTTAAATATTCCACACTCCCAGTCCACGCATTTTGCCTCCAGCAGGTAGAACACCTCCAGGTTCTCCGCAGAAGATCTTGTTGCATCTGGGGGCGATGGTTGGGCTGTTGCACTCACTCTCATTTCTCTCCCAGGCTAATTACAAGCCTCTGGGTCTCTCTCAGGTGGCTTTGCAAGTGCTTTGCTTTTCTAGTGCCAGTGCTGGGGAGCCCTGGCCACAACCATCAAGTCTTTCCCCAACTATTAGAAAGCAGTTATGCTCCTTGTGTGTCTTTTCATTGCCGGAAGCTGGTAAGTGGATGGATCCTACACAAATAAACTTCTCAAGGGCAGGGAGTCAAAATATCCCTGGGCTTGTTTGGTGGGAAAAGGTTAACCAGCATGAAGTCTATGAATTGCCGCTGACCCAACTTTGTTGACAAAATATAGTGTTATTAATTGGACTTGCAGGCAAACTGCCTGGGGATGTTTAGAAGGAACTTGTCCATTGCGAGGGCCAAGATCTCCCTGGGAGAAGATCGGTCTGGGCTCTTTGGAGATGCACCTAGGCCTTGGCCATGGCTCTGGTTTGGGGTTTTGTTGTTGAGGATAAGATATGTTAGGGTCTCAGTGTCCCATACTGGCCATGGGGCCACACAGATTCACCAACAGCAGAGCGGTAGCAGAGAAGGACAGGAGGAGCCTGTCAAGAAGCCTGGGACCAGGTGACTGAAACAGTCTCGATCTACTGGAAGGTGTCCCTGCTCGTTGCAGGATTAAATATTGTCAGACTAGACAACATTTAAAGTTCCTTTCCAAACCAAACCATTCTGTGATTCTTTTGATGACTCTAATGAGACTCCTGGTTCCCTAAATTCAGGTTTCTGCTCTCAAGCTGAAACCTACACAAGGCATCATTACCTGGGCAGGAGCAGCAACTTCATGATGAAGGTGAAGTTCCGGACTGTGACCTGTGCTGTTCCCAGTGTGCTCCTAAATCCCAGCAGCTGTTCACTGCTGTGTTGACACTGATGACATTCACTGTCACCCTACCCCCAGCTCGGTGGCTTATTTTGGCTGTGGCAGGGCAGTGGTCGGTGCATGTCCCTGGGTGCCATCACAGCCTTTCAGCCGCCATCGTGGCAGCTCCAGAGCTGGCTGCTCCTGTTGTGGCTGGCAAGTTCCTTCACAGCATCTCACGGCCATGCATGACGAACAGCTTGCTTCCCTCGGCCTGGGAGCGAGCAGAACACTCGCGCTGGCGCAGGCCCAAGACAGAAGCTTTGGGAATCCTCCTCGACAGCGTGACAGCAAATGCTCCTCTCGAGCAGGGCCGGTGCTGGGAGGCTCCCAGCAGCAAAGCCTGTCCTGGTGCAGGAAGAGCTCGCCTTGGGCTGTGAGCTTTCCTGCACCTGCATGACTGAACGTGCCAGAAGGCACCTTCCAAGCGTGCCAGAGTGGTGGAAATCCAACTGCCAGCAGATAAACGTGCCAGTGCCTGTCCTGCCATGCTTTGAGGAGGGGAATGGCACCTAGTGGAGGTGGGCAAAGGGGCTATGCCCTTTCCTCAGTTTCCCTATAAAGCTGACAGTCGCCTCCTAGGTGAGGTCGGCCACATTCAGGTGGAGCATTATACAGGTTAACTGTGCTCCTCAAGGGCTGCCTGTAGCCCACAGGAGAAGCTCCCTCTCCTGGGATGCTCAGCCTTGCCTAATTCAAGTTGGGCCATGCGAACATGAGCTGGAAGAGCCAACAGGAGCATGATCCATTTGCCTGTTCCTCTTGCGCAGCCTCTGGACATGGTCTTGCCCAGGCTGAAGTGGCCCCAGGGGTGAAATGGTCCATCCAGGCTGGAGTTCGGAGCAGCTTGACCGTTCCCTGAGAGCAGCCATGGCAAGCAGCCCATGTTTCACAAGTGGGGTTTTCCCATCAGGCTCTCCAGCTGCTATAAATAACAGGAAACGTTTTGTCGTTTTCTGCTCTGGAGAAGGTCAGGAGCTGGATTCTGTGGTCTTTGGAGCTTTAATAAGGTTGGAGATTTATGCAGTGTACCCAGAACTCCCCCGAGACAGCCTGCCTGAGGCTGTTTGGCTCCTCGGATGGAGAAGTCCTGAATGCCAGCCTTTGACAAAGTTACCTTAGCCACCCTTTATGAGCTGTCAGGTCCTACTAAATCCTTAATGTGCTCTTCATCTCCAGAAAAAATGTTGTGTTGCTGCTGACCCAGCTCAGGAGAGTTTTAAACCATCCTCTGTCAGTGGTAGGAAAAGCTTCCACCAGGGACCCCAGGATGGATGGACATAGGGGCACCAGCCACTGGTGTTGTGAGCTTTCTGGGAGCTCATCTGCATAGAATCATAGAATCTGCCCATGTGAGACCCCACCTGGAGAACTGTGCCCAGGTCTGGGGTCCTCAGTATAAGAAAGACGTGGACCTGTTAGGGCAGGTCCAGAGAAGGCCACAAAAATGATCAGAGGGCTGGAACACCTCTCCTCATTTTTATGTTTGCAGCAGGATGGAAACCCAGCAAATCAAGTGTGAAGATCCATCCTTGGGGGTTTGCTCAGCCACCCCAACAGTCTTTCTGGGTCCTGGAGAGCCCCAAGCTCAGGTCTGTGCCTCCTGCCACCCCAGCAGCC
>NW_008246063.1:2607927-2621605 GCF_000691975.1 Corvus brachyrhynchos
GGATTAACCACCAGTCAGACGCCTTCATCGACTCCATATAAATCTTCTAAACTCAGACAAGCACCACTCAGAGGGGTCCCAGCATTCCCCTCTTGCAGAATGAGGGTTAAAAATAGTTTTTCCCCTTGCACCTGTCCCTCTGAAGCCAAGGCTGTGTTTTATTTTTAAAGCCCAGGTTTCTTGGTGGTTGGCTCCTCTCCTGGGGCATACAGGCCAGGGACGAATAGAAAAATTGCCCATCTTAGTGGTACAAAGAAGGTGGGCAGTGTGGAACATGCTCACATGGATTGGAAGAAACTCTTCCTCCCCGCAATGTCTTTCTTATAGCCAAGACAGGAATGCAGCTGTAGGGATGATCCTTGAGAAAAATACTGAATTTTGCTCCTTTTTGCATGTTTGTGAGATTGTTTTATCTGTCTCTAAGGGGTTTTTGGGTCAAAGTTAGCATGCCCTGTGCAGATCTCTGAAGCCTGGCTCAGTCCCACTTAAATGGTTTCAGTGAGGCTGAATTATTTTTTGTTAAAGGCCATGTGTTTACATTTCATAAGCTTATTTTAAAACACATGTGTATACAAGAGCAGGCATATTTATAAGGCAGATTGGCCTGCTGTGTCCTTACCTGACTTAAGTGTCAAGGAAGCAGCTTTTTTTAACTTTTTACAGGCACAGTTTAAAATAAAATACTGGTTTGCTGTGCGCCAGTGAATCTGCCCAGGAGAGGAGGTCAGGACAAGGTCTTGTTTTCCAACTGTAAAATGCTATTTTGCTTATTTACAGAGCTTCCTCTCACCAGCCATCATTTTAGGTTAATATGTTAATGACAGCTGTAGGTAAAAAAAACCAACATTTATATTCCCCAGAGTCTTGTCAAGCCAAAATCCCAAAGTAGCCAGGCTTCCCAGTGAAACAGCTTTTGGGAACTTTCCTTCAGTAAAGCTGGATTTGCTGGGTGACCCATTCTACCCAGGTTCTTGGCAAGATTTCTGATTTCAAGTACCACAGGGAAATACTTGAGAAAAGCCTTTGTGGAGGGATCTTGGCATTTTCTGCTTGCCCTGGAGGAAGGATTTTTTTCTTTATTTGTGATTTTAATCCTATGAGCTGGTAACGCACCCGTCCAGCTGCCGGAAGGTGAGGAGCGCTTATGGTGGTGCAGTTCAGTGTTGGAGTGTGAGGAGATGTGTGTGGCTCAGGCTCTCCTCACCCTCCCCATCCTTAAAGCAGGATGGGGAGAGTGAGGAGAGCCCCAGGGAACTACCAATTTACACAAAAGCAAAGGGAAGCTTTGACTGTAGGACATAAAATTCATCTTTCACAAGGGATGAGAAGCCCCCATGTGTTTTTATGCCTGTGCTTGGAGAACTTTTCCTGCTTGTGTCAAGCTTCCACATGGGGCTGGTGGGTATGGACATGAAGACCTGGGAGGTAATGAGATGACTGTTGACATTTACACCCAGGAGAGGGCTGGAGCAAACACTGAGTGAGGGATGGTTTTCCATCCAGTGAAGCTGTAAACCAAAGCCCTGACCACTGGTGGTTATTTAAAGACTCCAGCAGTGCTTCCTGCCATGGGAAGGTGCTTGGCCCACGTTCAGCCTGGGCGACTGCTCTCTGCAAAGCCAAATAAACAGCAGCCACTTGAACTTTCCACCTTGTGTGCTCGGCCAGATGCCTCATCCTGGGCCATGACCCAGCACCATGCCCCGGATGGGCTTTGTGGACGAGCCTCCTTGGAAGATACAGAGTGATGGCCACAGTTTGGGGTTGAGGGTGCTTTTCCTGTCTCTGAAGGACCCCAGTGGAAGCGTTTGGTGCTGTTTGGAGCTGAGAGAGGGCATCTAGGAAGGGAGATCTGTGTCTCAGGAATGGGCTGGGATGCCCTCCATGCAAGTCCATGTCTTTCAGTGACCTTGGGCAGGGCAAAGGGAGGAAATTATATCCTTTAACCCTACTAGACACATGCTTTGGATGCTAAATCTCTTCAGAGGAGCACAATTCAAGTAGCCAGGACCAGAAATCTCATCCATCAATCAAGGCATGGTGTTGATGCATGACTGTGGTGACCATCTGGTCTGTAGGATGTCCATGAAGGTGCCAAGGCATCAATGGTGAGATGCCCGTAGTGATGCTTCACCCATTGGGGAAGTTGGAGGTGGTCCCTTCCAACCTCAGCCCTCCTGTGACCATCCACGTGAGATGTCAGACAGTCCCCATAGGTATTTTGTTGCTTTTATTGAGCTGCAGTCAACATGATGCATGTCCTTCCCCACTTCTGACCCTTCCCCAGTGAGCTGAGATGTTTCAGCAACTCACATGAACCCTGCAGTGGATGCTCCTCACATCCAGCTCCTCAGCCTGGGAACTTTTGCAAGACTTGGCAGCAGGACCATTGCAGGAGTATTTCACACAGGACCCAAAAATATTGCTGTTGGTGCAGCATCGGCCGGCCTGGACGCAGGGTCAGGTCCCTCAGAAATCAGACTGTTGACGAACAAGCTTGAGAGCATTCAAATGTTTCGTCTGATTTTCTTGGACTGTGGAGTTTCCTAGGGAGCCAAAAAGCTGGCTGCTCCTCTTGTTGACTCTGCAGGCCAAAAATACAGCCAGGTTCAGTGGAATAAGGAAGCTCCCAATTCTTGTACTGGTGTAGCAGAGAGGGGAAAAGCTCAGTTTGGAAAAGCTCAAATGTGTCTTTGGAGATAAAAGTCCAAGGTGGTGCTCTCTGCCTGTGCTCAGCATCAGTGATGATTGCTCAGGCAGCCCCAGGACCAAAATCCTTGCTTGACATCCCTCTGAATTTCTAGCAAAGAAGCAAATCCAGGAGCATTTCACTTGATCAAGGTCAAAAAGTGTGTCTGCATAGGCTTTGGGGAGTGCAGAGAGAAGCTGTGCCAGCACTGGGCTGGGATGAGAGCACAGAACACAGGCAGGAGGAGAGCATCACTTTAAACTGCAAATGAACCCTGAAATGACAAAAAACTTGAAGCAAGCCCACGTTTTGGGTCAGGCTGGCTGTGAATCAGCTCTAGAATATGAAAGACGAAACTTTCTGACTTCAGTTCAAGTTATGAACTTATAAACTCTCATTTATCTGGTTCAATGGATGTGAGCCAGAGACATTTTTTGAGGTTAGTGGATGGGACAGCTTCCTGAAAATGAACTCATTGAAAAAGGCGGGATTTGGAGACAAAGTTTGTCTCAAATTCTCATATTGTACAAGGTTGGGTTAATGTGATGGAGATAAGTTCTGTGTATCCCAGAGCTGCTCTTGAGCATCCTCCATCCATTTAGTGCTCTCTGCTAAAATGTGGAGGCATGATAAATCACTTCCAAAAATGAAAGTTGAAAAAATCTAATCAGATTTTAAGCCCATCTGAATGATGACAAATGTGCAAAAAGTTTTTGCACAGGACAGCCACATAACCTTACTCCATTCCCCCCAAGATACCAAGCACAGACTGGAAGTGAACTGTGGACAAGTGGGGCAACCCATGGTCCAGCTGTGTGATTTCATGGCCCAACTTTGAGATGGGGGTCAGAATAGGAGTGTCTCACATGTAGGTGCATTTTTTGTCAGCGAATCTTAGTACTTTTTTTTTCCAGAACAAGGCTATTTTTCCCCCTCTGCTTCCCTTTAGAATACTGATTTATTTAAAAATGGCTGTGTATTCCCTAAAACTGTCTTCAGGCATTACAAAAATCAGAATATCTGCCTGAAGCTAGGGATAAAAACACAGCAGAGGCGTCATGCAGGCAGCTGGGCTAAAATTGGCGTCTGCTAAAGTTAGGGGAGATTTCATGGAGCTGTTGGTTGTTTTATTGAAGTGGACAGGTTGAGGACCAGGGTTTTATCAATTCCCTGGCATCAGAGAGATGCACTACTGGTCCTGGATGCTATGAATCTTCCTCATCCTTGGCGCTGTGGCTGCTGGAAGGGTGGCTGGGATGTGCTCCTGGTGAGGAGCTGGTGATGTTGTCACCAGCTCTGGAGGCAGCGATCCCACAATGCTGCTCCTGCCTGCGGTTGTGCTGGAGAAGTGGGTGAGCTCAGAGTTGATCCTTAGTATTAACTAAAATCTCCTATTCCTACACTGTGCCAGTCTCCTGGGAGCAGATCTGGGGAAGTGTTCCTCTGTGCCTGATTGGGTGATGGCTCCATGGGTGCATCCATCCAGATGCAGATCACCACAGCCCTGCCAGCTTGTGAGGCTCAGACAGGAAGGCTGTGGGTCCAGCTACATGGGAGAGGTTGGCTGGCATTTCCAAACCCTGCAGGGAAGTCTTCTTGAGGTCCCCAGAGTCTTTCAGGTGCCACTATCTGGCGGAGCTTGAGGGAAGTCCCTCTGCTGCATTTCTAGTAAATGCCAGCCCAGGACGTGCTAATGACAGCAGAGAGGATATGCTCCATCTGTGTGACGAATGACACTTATGGGAGATCTGGAAACAGGATGGGGATGTTTTATCAACCAGCTGATAAAAGAAAATGCCAGTGAAATTCCCGTGTGGGAACACACAGCAGAGTTTCACCCCGTGGCTCAGCATTGAATTACAGTGCTCCTTTAGCAACCCTTGGCTGCCTGTCTCAATGCTGCCCACAGTGCCTGGCCAGTACAGGTTTGTAGAGAGAT
The DNA here is from genome assembly GCF_000691975.1 of Corvus brachyrhynchos. Lineage (NCBI taxonomy): Eukaryota > Metazoa > Chordata > Aves > Passeriformes > Corvidae > Corvus > Corvus brachyrhynchos. The sequence continues at coordinate 2,612,556 of NW_008246063.1, forward strand.
GAGCTGGGAACAGATCAAGCTGAAAATAAACTTTTTTATTTATTTTTTAATTCCCCCAAGGCAAGATCAACTCCATGGTGCCTTTGCTGGGTTGGCCATCAATGTCTCGGTGGCCTCATGCTGGTAGAACTGAGCCAAGCCAGTACCTGCTGACTCTGCGCCGGAGCAGATGAGCTGGAGGGGACATCTTCAGTACCCCTTGTCTCTGCTCCCTCTGTTCCACTGTGGTCCAGCCCACGCCAGGCTGGTTTTGCTGTTGGTTGTCACGTGCAGTGCCAAATGTAAATTATTTGTGAAACAGCAAAGTATCCTTGGTGCTGGCTGCTGGAGTACTCTGTACACGTCTATGCCTGTAGGGTTTTTCTGCTAGGATAGTTGAAATAGTGTGGATTTCAGCATGGAGCCAGGTATATTAATAGGAATGCCCTCATTTTGCTTTTTGTTTGTACCGAAGGAGCTTGCAATGGGGGAACTGAGCCTTAAGCAGCACTGAGTGTTGTGCAAGGTCTCCCTAGATCTTCTTCGATGTTGTGTTTTCTGTTTGCTGCAGCCTGGCTCTTTAGGAAGCAGCATGAAAAAGAGATGGAGAAAAACCCTCTCAGGGTACAGCCATAACCAGCAGGATAGGGAATGCCTGTCTGCCTCCCTCCCCAGGCATAAACCCTTTTATCTCCCCTGGGAGCAGAGGGGCAGGGACCATTCTGGATGGACCTCAAAGCCAGTATTTAACCCGGACAACTTGTTACTGGTGTTGCTTTTTCATTCACCTTCTTTGCCTTTTTCCCTGCTGAGAGGCAGAGCATGTGCATGTGCATCCCCAGAAACATTTACTATCATCAGGCAGCTTCGTCATAAATGATGAATTTGTGCTCGCAGCTTCATTTACCCAGGGAAGCTCATTTGCTTGCAGCTTGATTAGAGCCTGCTCCAGCGCAGCAAGGGTGGCTGGGAAATGCCACCCACGCCGGCGTGTCAAAGTGCCTCTGAAACCATCCAGGAGCTGGGGAGCCAAGCAGAGCCGGGAAACCAAGCGGAGCCGGAGCAGCTTGCGTGTCTTCAGGCCATTAAAGCTCACCCCTGGGGCTGGGGAGGATGTGCAGAGCACGGATGAAACGCCGCATCCTGCCTGTCCCATCCCTGCTGGATCCGGCTGTAGGAGCTGAGGAAGTTTTCCTGCTTAGCAGGGTGGGGAGGCTTCACATCTCAGCCTTTATTTAATTTTCAGGTGATAAAAGCGTCGCTTCCCTGCCCGGCGCGTCAGAGCAGCCAGCACCTTCAAACGCTGCCCTTTCTCCAGGGAATTTGCATTTCCCTAAAGGCAGTGCTGGATTTATGCAAAAATCTAGATGAAAGAAAGTCAAAGGCAAAGCATGCTCATGAGTAAGCTTTCCTGGGCACTTCCTGAACAGTCAGGCACTCTCCTTCCAACCTTTTGGCATTCTGGGGAGAAGTGATGCTGACTGCAGGCTCCTCCAGCCCCAAAAAATACTGTTTGATGACCATTTCACCTCTGTGTTGTCCCAAGGCTGGTATCAATCTGGAAAGGTGCTTTGAGAGGTTGCAGCATCCTGCTGTTGGATTTGCTTTTTCCTGGGTGCACCATTCCGTGGGATGTGGCATCCCCTCTTGTTGTGGTGTTCAGGTGATGTTTCCACTCTAGACAGGATGGATTTCCTCCTCATCCTGCCATTCCCCTGAGGATGTGGTCCTTCTGCTTCAGTGATCTCCAAAATCACCTGGGCACGGTCTTTCACAGCCAGCTGGCTGTGCTGCATGACCTTCTCCTTGCTTTCCCTGACAGGATGGGAAGAGCACGAAGTGTCATCATCCCACAGTGGCTCTGACATGAGCTTTTTGCTCATGCAAATCATTGCAATTTCCCTTCCTGAGATACCAGGGCGTTTGCTGGCTTTTACAAAACCACTGCTGGAAATCCTTCCTGTGAATGACAGGAACAGGATTGTTCATCTTCTGTATCAAAAGACAGTTCATTTAAGTTCAAGAAGCACCAGGATCTGTATCGTTTGCCATCCTTTTTTAGCTAGTTTCGCCTCAAACAGTGGCTGGGAGCAGCCTTGGCATGCCAGAGCATCTCTGTGTGACAAGTGAGGATGTGATTTAAAATGTGCTTGTCTGGGGCTGCAGCATCTGCTCTCTGCTTCTGGTGTGCAGCCCAGAAAGGGACAGGCTTGATGGTAATTGGGGGGCCCATTTTTGCAGTCCAAGACCACGTCCCAAGCTGCAGCATTGTAGGGCTCCAGTCCTAAGGATTTTTCAGCCCATTTTCCTAACTCTCAGTGTCCTGTTCCAGCAAGATTTTTTTAGTACCGTAGTTAAACTTGAATTCAGTTTGAACCCCACTTGGTGAAGAGGCAAGTGGGGAGCTGGGTGAGAGCTGATGGGGGGCTGGGTGGGAGCTGATGTGGAGAACCCGGGCAAAGGGTCGTGGTGACACCCGGCCACTCTGGCCCTCAGGTACTCAGGGAATCATGGAATGGTTTGGGATGGAAAGGACCTTTAAAGATTATCTAGTTTCAACCATGCTGCCATGGACAGGGACACCTTCCATTGCGCCAGGTTGCTCCAGGCCTCATTCAGCCTGGCCTTGAACACTTCCAGGGATGGGGCAGCCACAGCTTCTGAGAGCAGTCTGTTCCAGTGTGTCACCACTCCCATCATAACAAATTTCCTTCTTACATTCAATATGAACCTACCCTCTTTCGATTTAAAGGAGTTGCTTTTTGTGCTACCACTACAGGCCCATGCAAAAGGTTTTTTTCCACCTTCTTTTTTTTCAACTTCCCTTTAATACATTGAAAGGCTGCAGTGAGGTCTCCCTGGCCACCAATTCCTGAGATGGAGAAAGAGCCACAGCAACATCCTCACCTTTTTATGCCCATCTGAGCCCAGCTGCAAGATGCATTTCCAAGGGGCTTTGAGTTTCAGAAGTTCTGTAGTTGGGAAAAGGCCTCAAGTTGCACCGGGGGAGGTTCAGGTTGGATATCAGGAAGAGTTTCTGCACTGAAGGAGCAATTCAACATTGGAATGGGCTACTCAGGGAAGTGGTGGAACCCATCCCTAAGTGTTCAAAAATGGGTAGACATGGTACTCAGGAATGTGGTCTGGTGGGCAGGATGGTACTTGGTTGGAAGTTGGATTTGATGAGCTTGGGGATCTTTTCCAACCTGAATTCTACAATTCTATGATTCTAGTTTGCAGACCCTGAGCAATCTGAACTCTGCACTGCCTTAATCTCCTTCCTCCAAAGTGATGCTTGATCCTCCCTCCTCCTTCCAGTTTAGTCCCCCATCTCCCATGTGGACAGGGTGCAAATGGGGCTGAGGACATGGGGCAGTGGTTTACACACCCGGCAGGCTCTGCGGAGTGAGTGGACACATTGATGTCCCTCCAGCAAGAACAGCTGTGACTTTCAGCATTTTGTGCCCTTTGATCTTTTAATGGAAAGAAAACCACCTTTATTTGCTCTGCAAGCTCCCACGGGTGGGGGATAACTCTTGGCACAGTGCTGGGATTTTGCGCAAGGGCAGCAGGACCAAAGGATTTTGTCCCTGTTGCTGGGGATGGCTGGGTCCAGGAGGGTAGGAGAGGGTGCAGGGGAGCAGGAGAGGATGCAGGATCAGGCCATGCTGTAGCCATGCATCCAAAACTGGCAGCTTGGAGGTACCAGCCTTTGTCCCTAGAGCTTTGTCAACATGTTGCTTTTGCAGAGCACTTGTCCTGTGGCAGCCAGGGAGCTCTGCTGTGGCTTTTTGCTGGAGCCAAGGAGTTTTCTGGGAGAGAGTCTTAAGGAAAACCATTGCTGCAGGACCTGGGCTCAATGGAAGGAGCCAGGAGCATGGTGTGCTGGGGGGTCGTGATACCACTGCCAGACCTTGCCACATCCCACCCAGGAGCAGCCTGTTTTCCCCCCTCCCTCCACTTGCTCCATGGCTTTTAATTATCCTGGCTTACACTCACCATGTTTCCCTGAGGATGTCTCTGTATAGTGGGTAGCCCTGAGGAGACACTTCTCACCTACATGCAACATCTCTGTCCCATCCTGCTGGAAAAGGAACATCTCTGGAGGGGCTATTTCAAGGGGCAGTTTCTGCTGTTAGAGTGACAGTGGCCATGGCTGGTGAGGATGAGGAGGAGACAATCCAGGGCTTTCCATACAGCGCTGTTCCCATGGGTTGGTGGCTGCCTTCAGAAGTGCTTTGGTGTCCACCACAAAGGAGAGGGCTGGTGGTGCTGCCACCCCCCAACAGCCTGTCATGATCTGTGTGACCCTGTCTCCATGGGGCGAAATTTGTAAACCAAATAGTGCAGAGCAAAAGTGAGATGGTTTGGGAGGACAACCCGTGACAGCACAGGGTCTAGATGGTGGAGGAAGCTCAGTGACCCACAAACACCATCTAAACCTGGGGCCATTGACTTGGAAGAGCTGCCTTTTTCCAGAATTTAGCTTCTCTGGACAATGCTGACCATAACTTGATGTCACCAGAGATCTTTCCATGGGGTACATAACAGGCAGGGCATGTTCTGTCCCCAGTTGCATCCCCAGCGTGTCACAGAGCACTATTTCAACATTGTCTGCAGGTCAAAATCCACCCTTTGGGTAGATTTGAATCCCCTGGAGCCCCCTTCATCATCAGCAAACTTCCATCAAAGCCACCGCAGCCTGTCTGGGTTGGGGGTTGTGCAAGAGGCACCAGTGACGCAGACAGGGCTCTGGTGGCCTTGGGTCAGGGCTGCTGGTGGCCTGATGAGAAGGTAATGTAGGGACAGCTTCCCATCAGAATCCCACCACTGAGCAGGGACGTGGCAAATAGCAAAGTTCAGGTCTGGTGGGACACAGGCTCACGCTCAAACTGTACCTCAAAGGGGAGGTCATGACAGTTCCTCCCTGCCCTTCCCAGGAGTGTGCTGCTGTTTCTTGTGTTTCCCCAAAAAAAGCATCAATCTGCACTCCCACCCCCAAATTTTGCCACCTGCCACGAGTATTAAATTCACTCAAAATACTGTGAGAAACCACAAAAAAGCTGGGCAGATCAGATATTCAGCTGCACCAGAGTTTCAGGATGGGAGAGACACGTGGCAGTGTGTTGGGGGGGACCACTGGGGTCAGTTTGCCCCCTGTGTGTGTTTTGGGGCGAGGATGCTGCTTTGGGATTCTTTTCTTTCCAAAGATACTCTTGGACAAGGCTTGAAGCCTAGGAATGCCCAGTCACACACAGAATTGCTTTTCTTTCCTGATTCTTCTGGCCAAAAGAAATCCCTGAAGTACGGGGGGAGCTGGCCCCCAGTATTTGGGATGCCTGACTTCCCTGTGCATCGGGCGCCGGAGCGTGGGGACCATCCGTCCCCAAACGACTGTGCCTTTCACCCCTCCCCAAAAAAACCCTCTAGGGCACACCCTCTGCAGATTTGGGAAGCAGCCAGCCCCAAGCCTGTTATTACTTTTCCCCATGGAGTTGGCCTCTCTTCCTCCTCGCTCTTTTTCTTTTTTTTCTTTCTTTCCCTTCAAATCCAAGCCAGGAAAAGCCTCTGACGTCGGCACCACGGCTCCTCGTGGCTGCTGGGGGAAGGCAGTGGAGGGGATATCCCAGATCATAAAACCAGGATCTTGTTGAAAGCAGGGCTACCACTGGCTGCCTGTGAGTCGTCCACTGGTGGGGGACTGTGTTCAGCTGGGGGGAGGTCCTTTTCCCCACAGTTCAGAAGGTTTAGTGCCTTTTTGTGGTTTTTATGATCTTCTGGTGGCTGACTCTCTTATGGTACAAGAAGGAGTTAGATTAAATAAAAAGCTGTCCATGGAGACCTCAAATTCGAGCTGCCTGGGGACTGCATGCAAAGGGAAAAGCAGAAATTCCAGTGAAAGGGCTGTTGAAGGGTTGCTGGAAGCATCATGTTTCCTCCAGGGCATTGCCCCACAAGCTCTGGACAGGAGAGGCAGCCCTGACTCTGGTGGCATCACAGGAATCCCAGTGTCAGCACAGGCTCCATGTCCAGTCAGGGTTGTGAATCTGGGTGAGAGGGAAAAACAACTCCCAGAGGACCTTTATAGACACTTCGCACACTGTGCCTCAACCTCTCTTCAAAGACAAAAGGTGTAAATACAAGATAAGAAAGGGTCGATCATGTTACCAGTGCCTGCAGTGCATTCCCAGCTTGCACAGTGCTGGGAAGACCGTGCTCTTCTTTTTATCTGGCTGGCTGGCTCAGTGCCTCAGCTTCCCCATTCCTCCCTCTTTCCTGGTGTCCTGAGTGCCTCCTGCTTGCAAATCTCCACGCCAACATCATGCTGGCACCTTTCCCTGCTCTCTAAATGTTACCAAACTCCTTAAGTCCGACTGGAGCTGTAAGATCAGGGGCTGTACAGCTCTGTTTGGCAAAATTTTGTGTTAGCCAGTATTTACTGCACACCAAAAACGTTGTGGGGAAAGATGCATGACCTGGTTTATCTTGCAGGTGTGTTTTTGTGGGCTGCCAAGAGCCCCCCAACGCTCTCCCTCTGCACCTGTGCATTTTTAATCCTTCTTGTCCTGCTTTGCTCAGAAAACATCACGTGCAGCAAGAGAAACAACCTAAAAAATAACCCCTTAGAGGAAAAACCCACGATGCTTCCCTGGCAGATGGTGCCAGGCACTGCTCCACTCCTGGCAGCAGATACCCCACAACCACCACAGTACCCAACATGGCTTTTCCAGGACATCCCATCTGCTCTGTGCAGCTCTGCACCTGGAGCAGGACGTGCCCGTGGCTGCTTACACCTCTCCCCACAGATGCCGGCTCCTGCCGGGTGTTTTGTTTCTGTCGCTCTCCTCCCGGACCTTTGCTGTTTCCTTCCGTGCGGATGCAACTGGAGGAAATCTCATCACGCTGGCTGTGTCCCAGCTGCAGTCATGGGCTGGGGACAGCACTGTGGCTCTCTGTGTCCTGGGACCTGTCCTCCCTGGCAGTGATGGTGATGGTGGCAGTGGTGGTGCTGGTGGCAGTGGTGGTGCTGGTGGCAGTGGTGGCAGTCATGGGGCTGCTCATGCTGGTGGAACCCAGTGGTGGCAGTGGTACTGTTGCTCATAGTGGTGGCAGTGGTGACACTGGTGGCAGTGGTTGGAATGGTGGTAGTGGTGGTGGTGCTGCTGATGCTGGTGGCCGTGGTGGTGCTAATGGCAGTGGTGACATGGTGGTGACAGTGGTGCTGCTGATGCTGGTGGCAGTGGTGGTGGTGGCAGTGGTGGTGATGGCAGTGGTGCTCCTCATACTGATAGCAGTGGTGACACTGGTGGCAGTGGTGATGCTCATGGCAGTGGTCATTGTGGTGGTGGTGGTGGCAATGGTGACAGTGGTAGTGCTGCTGATTCTGGTTGCAGTGACAGTGGTGGCAGTGGTGACAATGGTGGTACTGCTGGTACAGATCTCATGTGTGCAGCTGAGCTTCACAGACCTCCCCATGGTCACTCGTGTCAGTGGCAATGGACGTGTGCAGAAAATTCTGCATGGTGATGACTGGGACTGCTCAGAAACTTGGGTTCAGTTTTCAGGGTGATGGAGGTGCTTGTTGGGAGCAGGGAGAGCAGGACTTCATCTGCCTTAAGGGGAAAGGGCTGGTCAGTGTCTTGCTACGTGAGCTGAAAGCAGGAGAGAGGTCGAGGAAGTGTGACACAGCTGGGTGTTTTGTTGGGTTTCTCTGAAGGTGAACTTTGAACAGGAGGTGTGCTCGCTCCGAGATCTCTATATTTATGTACGGGTGAGATACACATTGTTTGGGTGAGTAAGAGCCTTTGTTCCGAGTCCGCTGCTAAAGCCCTCATGGAGTGACGCTTTGGCTCTGCAAAGCTTCCTTTTCCTTTGCTTGGGGAGATGCTGTGTTTAGGAAAACCTGACTCCACCATCTGTGTCCCGCTGGTCAGGTACCAGCAGCACAGCCGTCGGATCAGGCATCTGATCAGCAATCCAACCAGGCTCTTCCATTCACTGGTTGAAGATCTGACCTTTATTTTCCATCAAGTTGCCATGAGGAAGATCAGCCTCATCCCTCTGTTGCAGGCTCTGTCCCTGGACAGCTGGGATGAGACCAAGGCATTTGTAATGGCGTTGCCACACTGCAAAGGAATATTTCGGAGAGCTCTGTAATCTCCTCAGCTTTGGGGTATAAGACAAAGAGATGATGGCTCAGTGGTCCCCATCCCCCAGAGCAGCATCCTTCACTGCTCTCTTGCCACACTGCTGTGTGTTCATCCTGGATCCTCAGTGGGCTCTTGGCTGCAAAATTCTTGTGGAAGAAGCAGAAATTTCCACAGTCGTGGTGAAAAAATACAGCATAGAATCACTGTGGTTGGAAAAGATCTCTGAGATCATGGAGTCCAGCTGTTAACCCGGCACTGCCAGGTCCATCACTAAACCATGTGCCACATCCATGCCTCTCTTGAACACTTCCAGGGATAATGATTCCACCACTTCCCTGGGCAGCGTTTTCCAATGCCTGACCACCCTTCTGGTGAAGAAATTTTTCCTAATATCCAATCTAAACCTCCCCGGCACAACATGAGGCAATTTCATCTTGTCCTGTTGCTTTGTTACATGGAAGAAGAGGCCAACCCCCACCTGGCTACTACCTCCTTTCATCAGGTTTCTCCAAGATGGGTTTGAGCCTGACAGGCCAGTGCTGCATTGGTGAGCATCCTCATCCAGGGCTTGCTCTCTGTGTCCTCACACGCTTCCTCTAGATCCCCTGGAGCGCTCAAATCAGGAGGATTTATATTCCACTTGGCAGGTTATTAATATTAGCTGAAATTCCCTTTTCCACATTGTTCTGCCATGCTTAATATGGAGATCGGCATCGCCGCCTGAAATGCAGGGGATGATTTGTGATTGAATATCCATTAGGGATTTATGGGCTTCGGGGCTGAATTGCTGGGATGTGCAATTGCCAAAATACTTGAAACGCTTCCACTGGAGAGGAGACCTTGTGGGAAAGGAGCACTCGCTGTTCTCGTAGGCAGGCGGTTCCCACTGAGCCTCCATTACTGGCAGCGAGCACACCCAAG
>NW_008246063.1:2621685-2622118 GCF_000691975.1 Corvus brachyrhynchos
CCGCCAGCGGCCTGCCAGTCCCACGGGGTTGCTCAGCGGGTGGGATTTAATCCAGGACACGGGTAAACATGGGCACAGTTCATATTAATGTCCCTGGCAGCCGGTTAAAATGAGGTATGAGGTTGTTTGGAGGGAGAAAAGTCATTTTTTGCTGCTGTCCCTTGTGCACCTCTGGTGCTGGTGCATCAAATCAGATCGATCATTGGGATCAGATCAAATCATTGGGACAGATGGCATGAAACACACTGGAAGCCTGAAGAGTAAAGGCATAAAAAGTAAAAGCAAAAGATCCTCAAGTCCTTTGTTTCAGAGAAACTGGGTTTGCAAGGGGACAGTTTGGGGCAATTCCTACTTTGCATCAGCTCTTCCCTTTGAGCAGGCAGCTGTGGCTGCCCATCCCTCCCACCTCCCATCCCTTTGGAGGGTGTTAAGC
>NW_008246063.1:2622129-2624217 GCF_000691975.1 Corvus brachyrhynchos
GAAATGAAAAAGATGAAGCTTGCTGAGGGGATTGCCAGCATGTTTTCCTTGGGAATCGTTCACTCACTGGTTGCTGGTTCTTTTCGTGGTTGTGCTGGCCAGCAGATCAGCAGCTGGACATGTAGGAGCCACACAGCCAAAATCAGCCCAAAACTACCCTCCAGAAACACCACACTGGTTCTTACCCAGCCATGGTGAGATCGTCTTGGGGAGAAGCAGATCCCACAAAGAAAGTGGTGGGTGGGATCATCACTGAAAAAGCATGGTGAACACTGTGGGGAGAGCAGGTTTCCCAGCCCATCTTGCAGGATTGTTGCAAGCTTTGAGCAAAAATTCCAGCTGCTGTGGTCCAGGTGGGGAGGGTCAGCTACCCTGGGGGGTTCAGCATCATCTGTGGGCCAAGCTGCTCTGAATCACACCTAAAATGCTGCAGGAAGGCAGCTCCCACCTCACTCCCATCCCTCAACCAAGCTTCCAGACTCCATCAGCTGCTAAAATCTGATTTTCTCAATTGGGACTGGAAAGTCTTCCCCCCTGAATGTCCCACTCATCCCCTACAGCCCAGGCAGGGTTTGAACTTTGCAGGGCTCTGGGGTAGCATTACCTTGGTTTTTATAGGGAAAAAAAGAAATCATGAGTGATGGGGCATGGTTGATGGGAAAAGTCCATGATTTTAGCAGGCAAACTGGGCACTTTCAGCAGAGCACATCCACTTCCCCTGACACCTCACCTGCCTTTTTTCCCATTGCTGTTTAACTTTCCATTCCTGGGTATGATTGGAGAAGCAGGAGCTGTTGAACAGGTTGTAAATTATGCTCGGGCTTGGAAGAGCCATTGTCAGCACCCAGGTGCTGTGACAAGCTGGTCAGCGCTTGGCTCATGTCCCTGCTCCCACCTTGTCTCATTGCATAAGGGTGAAACAATCCAGAGGGGAAAGTTTCTGGCTGCTGTGAGGAGAGGCAAGGGGGTGCCTGCTGGCCTGGCTCGGGTTACTTATGTGCTTATCGTCTATTTTGAGGCTCTGGCCACGAGGCACTAAGCAGCCGCTGACCTGGGGGAAGGACCAGTTTCAAAACAAGAGTCCATTGGGGAACAACATGGGGAGGCTCCGGCTGGGTTTCCCTCAGCTCCGAGTGGGGCTGGCAGAGCTCTCACCTTCCTGCTGGGCCCATCATCAAGTGGATTCGGGCATTTCCACAGTGGGAATTGATTTTCTTTTTTAATTCTCCCCATTACCATCCTTGGAAGCAAAGATGCTGCAGGTTAAGGGGCAGGGGTCCATTACAGGGAGCAATGTGCCAGCAGTGTGGGAATGTGGATGAGCAGGCAGGGAGACACATCCATCACTAACGCTGCCAAAACCACACACAGGCGACCCCCTCCACGGCCCCCCCTCCCCAAGAAAGCTCATTTGCAGGCGGCTTAGTTCTCCTAAGAGCATTAGAGGTGCATTTGGTGGACATGAGCCCAGCGCCAGGAGCATGTGGCCGATTAGCAGCAGTGGCAGCTGGTTTCAGGCACAGCGTGCGCTTGGGGTGGAGATATTCAGCGTGCTTTTTGGGGACACAAAGGTGAGGTCTGGGGGATCTGGATGGGTGTCAGGGGGGTCAGCTGGTGTTGATTGGTTGCTTAAATTCACCAGCAGGTGCAGATGTTGAGTGGCATATGGGAGCAAGGCCTTCCCTGCCATGTGCTTTTCCCTTCTGTGGGTGAAATGTGAGTTACCCCCTCTGGCTTTCCAGTGCCATTTCAGCTCTCCAGATGATATTTCAGTTTTAACTTTAAATACCACTTCGCTTTCTAATCTACGGTCTCCTGTGAAGATGAGGATGGTCAGGGATACTCATAGGGGATGTAGAAAGTGATGGTGCCTTCAGGGGCACCCTCACCAGGCAGGGGCTTCCTTGGGGAGGAGGACACTCTCACCACCGCGTTTCCCTTTCCCTCCCCTGCAGCCTTGCTCTCCGCTGGGATTTATGGAGGTGCTGAGGAGCAGCTGTGAGCCCCGCAGCCCCCGGCAGCCCGCCCTGTGAAGCAGCCTCCGGCCGCCTCTCCTCGTCTCGCCCAGCACCCTGACCCTCCCGCTCA
>NW_008246063.1:2624418-2627758 GCF_000691975.1 Corvus brachyrhynchos
CCATTAATATTATTTTTTTTCCACATCTGGCTTTTTTTCCCCCCCGGGGAGCTTGTTGTGTGTCAAGGAAGCCGGCGCACTCCCAGGAGTTGGGATTATTTGCACAACGTCTGTATATTGAGTTCTTGATCCTGTTTTATTTTTATTTTTGAAGCACAGAGGGGTTGTTGGGTTTTTGTTTGGGTTTTTTTTTTTTTGCCCCTTCACACCACACTTTTCTTGGGTTTTTTCCCCCACCACTGTCAGCACCACCTCACCCTCCCACTGTCCCACCATGGCCCGGATGAACCGCCCTGCGCCCGTGGAGGTCTGCTACAAAAATATGAGGTTCCTCATCACCCACAACCCCACCAATGCCACGCTCAGCACCTTCTTGGAGGTAAGGAGGGAAGGCTGGAAGTGGGGAACCAGGGTCCAGTTGCATCTTTTGGGGCTAAAAGCTGATGTAGATGAGAGGGCAGCACAGCCCCTTTGGTACCACAGCCCCTCGTGGCATCCTGGGGCAGTGGGTCTAATCATTGCCAGCTTTTTGGGATGGAATGTTTTTCAGGACCCCAACTATGATGTTTGGGCACAGTAGAGATGGAGCAGAGTGTCCCCATTCCCGTTGCATCCCCTGCCAGCTCCACTAGCACATCATGTCACGAGACTCTGGAGCGATGCACATGGGTGCACACAACCTGCCCTGCACCTCCCAGCACCTCAATAATGACTTTTCATCCCAAATATCCCAGCATATTTCCAATGCTCAGAGCGTGTTGGGTAGTGCTGGAGAGTTTGATGTTGCAAGAGCCAGCATAGGCAGCACCTGTGTGAGTGCTACTGCCTCAGGGTGACAGGAAGGTGCCTGTGATTTGGGGACAGCCCCCCCATACCCTGCACGCTGCACACAAGGCAATGGGGTTACCTGTGGTTACACCAGTGGGAAGGGAGAAAAATGCCCCTTTCCTCCAGCCTCTTAGACTTTTGGCCAGGCTGCTGAGCATGTGGGGGGCTCACCACGGTCTGGTGAGTGCACATGGGGAACAAAGGAGGTGGATCATTGGCGAGGATGATCTCATGGTGCCCGGCGAGGCCGGTGCACCGGGCACGTAATCCGGGGGCAATCCTTGCACTGGGCAATGAGCCATGCTGGAAACATCCCGAGTCCCACTCCTGAGCCTGCAGCGTGTTGGAGTGATGATGGGATACAGCAGCGAGGTGGAGAAGGAGCCCCTGAGCCATCTGTGAGATGCTGAGCTCAGTTGGTTGGGCATGCTACGACTCCCCCTCAGCTGCTTCCGTGCATTTCTGTATCAGGAGTGTGACCTCACCAGGCACAAATAATTTCTCCTTCAGAGGACTTGCACCCATTTCAGGGATGTTTCTTTGACTGGGGTGTAAAATCCCTGCTGTTGTGGCTGTCAGGGCTTAAAAATAAATGGCCCCATTGGTACTCGTGACTCTGAGGAGTCATGAAGATGCTGGTCAAAAATCCTGCAAGGCCACGTGGCTTTGGTGGGATTTCATATTTCCTTGTACCTGCCAGGCTGGATGGACCATGGGTCAGGGTTTCAGAGATGGGGCACAGCACTGTTTTAGGGTCCATACTGCACCACATGGTCATAGCAGGGCTTGGATGTGTTGGGGTTAACGGGTGCATCTGTCAGGGTCTCTTCAGACCCCTCCTTCTCCTTCCCTCCCCAGGACCTGAAGAAATACGGTGCCACCACGGTCGTGCGAGTGTGTGAAGTGACCTATGACAAGACCCCCCTGGAGAAGGACGGCATCACTGTCATGGTAGGTGGGCAGCAGGATGGGCATCAGGGGGGACGGGGGGCTGCCCCAACACCACCCTTAAATATCTCATCCCTTGGGGCTGTGAAACACCCTGGTAGCCCAACACAGCATCACACTTGCCGAGGAGCAAAATTGGAAGCCCAGCTGAGCTGAGCTGAGGCTGGTGCTTTAAAAAGAAGTGCTGCCCACGCAGCCGAAACTGTGACTCACCCAGCTGAGTCGGCAGCTGCCTTCCCTGCCTGTTGCTCAGGCTTTGAAACATCCAGGGATGAGAGCGCCTGATCCCACGTGGAAGATGCGCGTGGTTCCCATTACCCTCGGCTGTTATCTTATCCTGGGGGGTGGTGTGAGGGTTTTCTGCTCTTCCAGCAGCCAGCTGGTGCAGCTGGGGGGGATGAAAGGGAGGAGGCAGCAAGCTGGGAAAGGCAGAGCAGGCAGCTGCCTGGGCTGTATCTTGGCTGATAAGTAATTGGAGATGATGTCAGGCGTGATAGCCCTGCCAGGGAGTTCAGCTCCAGCTGGGAAGTGAGGCTCTGCTTATTATTTAGGGAAGGGTTTAGAAGTGCCTCATGTCTCCTGGGGTGGTCCTCTGTGTGTAGGACCTCTTTATATAGCTCTGTCTGCATAATGTGTATCCTAGAGAGAGAGAAGGCTGTATCTTAGATCCTCAGGGATATAGGTAGATAATCCTGTGGCTCTCTAGATACAGATCCTCCAGATGCAGATGTCTCTAGATAAAGATGCAATCTGTGTCTCTACAGGATATATCTTGGAAAGATAGCTCTATCCTACATATAGAATCTGTGTGTTGGAGATCACATCTGCTCACTTACACACCAAATTCTGCCTTCTACCCCATTTCTAACTGGAGCCTCCAGTCTGAGTTTCTATATCTAGGATATATGTATCTCTTTACATCTCTTACATCTCTCTTATGTGGAGAGATACATATCTAGGAGATGTTTTATATAGAGAGTTAGAGAAACTATATAAGACACTATAGAAACTAAATAGCTTCTATATCAAAGTTTCTATAACCTATATATAAGGTAAATCATAGATATATCTATAAGCTAGTTTTCTATACATACATGTATCTATGCCGATACAGAAATATCTTTATATAATTGTATCAAATACATCTCTATATATATTTGAGATGTGTATATATATATATATATACACACACATATATCATGGTATATCTTTATATTTGTGTCGCGGGTTCAGTTTGTAACCGGGCGGAAACACCAATTTAGTGTAGTGGTTTGGTCCAAAATACTCATTTCTGTTTATCTGCTGTGAGATAAGAATTAGGAGAAATCCAGAGCAGGCACCAAACTTGAAAGAATATAAAGAAGTTTATTAACAAACCTAAAAGAGGGAAGAAAAAAAAAAATATACCACCTTCAGAACTCTCCTCCTCCCCCCACCTTCCTCCCTTCTCCCACTGACAATGTGAAAAAACAACCCTTAAGATGTTCAGTCTGTTTACCACTTCCCTAATAACCTTGTTCAGTCCATTTAGAAAGAGAAGTCTCTTCTTGCTCGTGCTATGAAA
>NW_008246063.1:2628371-2661321 GCF_000691975.1 Corvus brachyrhynchos
CAGCACCGGAAACGAGAGAGAGCTTGGAGGGGGAGTTTGCCTATTCTTAAATGTGGATCACAGAGGTGGTCACAACTTTAAGTAGCTTAGAGAATTGTCCATATTCAAACTGGCCAACTGATAGGTTCTATCAGTTCCCAGAGGAAACGGTAAGCACCCCTTAGCAAGGACATCCTTTCCGGAACTATGCTTGCTAACCTATGACAATTTGATATGTACATTTTTGGTATATTTTTTTATATGTATCTTGGTATATATATTTCATATATAAATATATCTTGGTGCACAAGTCTGTTGAGGAGCAGCTGAGGGTGTTTAGCCTGGAGAAAATGAGGCTTGGGGAAGATCTTATCCTCTCTACAACTCCCTGAAAGGAGGTTGTAGCCAGGTGGGGGTTGGTCTCTTCTCACAGGTAACAAGCAAAAGGACAGGAGGGAACAGCCTCCAGTTGCTCCAGGGGAGGTTTAGTTTGGATATTAGGAAAAAATTTCTTCCCTGAAAGGGTTGTCAAGCATTTACAAGGGCTGCTCAGGGAAGCAGGAGGTATTTAAAAGAGGTATAGATGTGGCACTTGGGGACATGGTTTAGTGGTGGCCTTGGCAGTGCTGGGTTAACGGTTGGACATATTAATCTTAGAGGGCTTTTCTAACCTAAAAAATTCTATGCTTCTAAAGATAGACCTGTGGGGTCTATTAGAGGAGGTCTGTGGGGACCTTAGAGCCCCTTCCAATCCCTAAAGGACTGCAGGAGAGCTGGACTATTACAGAGGCATGTAGTGGCAGAACAAGGGGGAGTGTCTTTAAACTGACAGAGGGCAGGTTTAATGAGATATAAGGAAGAAAGTTTTTATCGTGGGAGTGGTAAGACACTGGCACAGGTTGCCCAGAGAAGCTGTGGATGCCCCATCCCTGGAAGTGTTCACGGCCAGCTTGGATGGGGCTTGGAGCAGCCTGGTCTTGTGGAAGGTGTCCCTGCCATGATAGGGGTTTGGACTAGGTAATATTTGAAGGTCCCTTCCATCCCAAGCCATTCCATCATAGGATGATTCTGTGGTGTGCTGTGTGATACCTGGTGTGAGCCCCTGACCTGCACTCTTGGCTGCCAGGAGGAGATGGCCTTGCAGGAGGAGATGGCCTTGTAGGACAGGCACAGGCACAGGCACAGGCTGGGTGGGGTGGGGTGGGGCTGGCTCAAGCACTGCAAATACCCTGAAGCCCAGTGTGCTCCTTTCCTATCAAATTCCGACAGAAATCACACCACCTGTTCAAGCACTGAAGTGAAGCAGCTTATTTTGCCATCTCACACCAAGGATGACTCCAGCACAGCAGCTTAGTGACTCACTCCTCAAAATCTAAGATTAGGGCCCAATGCCTCCCACCCTTCAGGGCTCACCAAGCTACATCCTCTCCCAAGTGGTGCTGCCCTGCCTGCCCCTCTCTTCCACTGCTGCATAGCCAGTGCCCATGCTCCTCCTGACAAATCTGTTTTGGGAGAGAAATACCCTCTTTAGGACACTTATCCTCATAACTGAGCCCAGGGCTGAGGGGTATCAAATGCAGAACCCATTTGACCAACTTCCTCGCTATGTTCCATTTTTGAACTTCTGCAACTTGAGGATGAAGCTCAGAAGAAGATGGGATTTTTTTTCTTTGTTCCCTTAATAGCCTTTCCTGAAGGATGGTATTTAAATGGCCCCATTTGGAGTGATCTCCCCTCTTTGACTCTCTCTAGGGCTGTGTTAGTGGGTCCCCAGACCATTCTATTGGGATTTGTGTTTTCCCCTTCCCCTTCAGGTGTTGCAGGAAGCTGAATTTCAGCACCACATCAAGCCCTGAGATTTCAACCATCTTCAGGCCACCTTTGCTCAAATCCCCTACAATGTGCTCCCAAGTGCTGGAATTAGACAGGAGCTGGCAGGGGGGAGGATGGGACCTGCATCACCCCAAAGCTCAGTGAGGGCATCTGGATGGGGATGGGGCAGGGGGTGGCCATCCTGGTCTGCAGAAGCAGGAGGTCATGGGGACCATGTTGCAGATCCTGCAGGTGCTCCTGAAGGCTGAACCTGTCCAGAGGAGGTGGAAAGACCCCACACCTAGACTTGTATGGCTTAAAACCCTGAGCCAAAGCAGCCAGGGAATTCCTGTATTCTGGATGATGCTGCAAAGCCCTCCTACATGCCCAGTTCCTGGCACTCTTCTACCTCCCCACTGCTGAGGCCCCAAACACCAACACCCTGAGTAAAAAACAACCCCTGTGAGTTTTTCCCCAGAGTCTTGACAGCATTTCTCTCTTCCCAACCTTGCAGGATTGGCCATTTGATGATGGAGCGCCTCCTCCCAGCAAGATTGTGGAAGACTGGCTCAACTTGCTGAAGACCAAGTTCTGCGAGGACCCCGGCTGCTGCGTGGCCGTGCACTGTGTGGCCGGCCTGGGGCGGTGAGTCCGAGCCCAGCACCCCAGCTGCCACCCTCCATGAATACAGGAGAGGGAAAACCATGCCAGCTCTCCTCCTTCCCTTCCCCAGCCCTACTTTGAACAGGGTTTTATCCCAGATGCCCTCTGTGAAGGCAGAAGAGGGAGGACCATGCCTACGCTCCTCCTTCCTTTCCCCAGTCCCTCTTTGAAGAGGGTTTTGTGAAACCTTAGTGGGAGTAGGTGTTGATGGGGGGGATCTGCTACCTTGAGCTTCTCCTTGAACTTTAAATGATGGATATCAGCCTCTGGGCTATGTGACTGGGGAGTGACAGCCACTGCTTTTGCCTTTCAGCGCTCCCGTCCTCGTCGCGCTGGCCTTGATCGAGAGTGGGATGAAGTATGAAGACGCCATCCAGTTCATCCGACAGTAAGTGCAGCAGTGTTGTGGTGTCAGAGCAGAAAGTCCCTCTCTGAGTTTTCCCCTCCATGTGTTGCAGGAAGCTGAATTTCAGCACCACATCAAGCCCTGAGATTTCAACCATCTTCAGGCCACCTTTGCTCAAATCCCCCCTACAGTGTGCTCCCAAGTGCTGGAATTAGACAGGAGCTGGCAGTGGGGAGGATGGGACCTGCATTCCCTCTCTGAGGGAATGGAGAGACCTGGCATGTCCCAGGGTTTTTTTTTTTTTGTGACACCGGGTTTTCCTTTGGGTTCTCTCCTTTGGGAGTGGGAAAATGAGGCATTGGTATGGAGCACCCTGTGCCTTTGCAGCAGGGCTGCAGGAGGCTGGGGCAGCATCCCTGAGTTTTTGGCAGTCACCCCACCTCCCTCCCCCCTTCCCTCCCCACTCTCCATGTCCTGGGACTCCCAGGGTGGATGAGTGAGGAAAGCTGCTGGGGTCAGTGCCTGTCTCCATCCCTGGAGGGTGCACCTGGCTTCAGCCTCCAAAATCCTTTCGTGCTCCAGACAGGGGGGCTCAGCACCCCGACAGGGGTGGTTTGGGTTGGGGGGGATCTCATATCACACCTCTGACTGTTCTGGCCTTTCTCTGTCCCCACAGGAAGCGCAGAGGAGCCATCAACAGCAAGCAGCTGACGTACTTGGAAAAATACCGACCAAAGCAGAGACTCCGATTTAAGGACCCTCATAACCACAAGAACAAATGCTGCATCATGTAACCTCAATGACCTCTTGCCAAAATCCGTGCACAGACCCCCGGGCACTCGCACACATCCCACCCTCTCACCTCCTCGCCCAGCCCTGCGCTCCCCACGCGCTGCCCCTCTGCCAGGGCTGGGCTGAGGACATGGAGCATCTCCAGTGTGTTCCAGCACTCACAGCACACTCATCTTGCTGGATCCCCAAAAAAGGCTGCTGTCTCCAGCTGCAGCACCGAGGAGGGAAGGCAGCACTGCCCTCTGACTCTTGATGTTAGCAGGCAATGAGCTCATGTGACCATTCTTCATCACCACCTCCTCCCCCCTTCCCCTCCTGTTGCACTGAGAGGGGTGGGCAAAGGGTGCTTGGTTTGGGGTGATGCAGACAGGGCTGTGCCAGCTGAGAAGGGATGGGGGTGCAGGAGGGCCAGAGCACCCCCAGAAAAACCTTTCCCCACCTCTTCCCCATAAATAAGGGCTGAAGCAGCGGGGATGGAGGTGGGGATGGCACAGTGGCCTCAGGGGGGAAGGTGGTGATAGCAGGGAGAGGTGACAGGGGCTCTTAGCTCAGTGCTGGCCTTGTGACCAGGGGAAGGGCTGAGCTAAGACCCCCAGCATCACTCCCTTTCTCCTGGCCCCTCTGTCACCTCACCACCTCCCTGTTGCCTCGATGCCAGCTGGGACGCTGCAGATGGGGCTCGTTGGGGGCTTGCTGCAGTGAAGGCAGAGCCCCTGGGAACCTTGGGGACCTCGGCAGGGCTTTTGAGGCACTCAGCTTTGCTGGGATGCTGGATCAGCACTGGGTCCCCCAAAGTGTGGGGTGCTCTTACAGTTTCCAGATTCAGTGCCCAGGGTGGTGGGTTCTCTTCTGTCAAGTCCCCATCCCTGAGCTGTGGCACAAACCCCAGTTCTGGCTGCAGTGGCCTGGGGACACAACATGCCTCTCAAGGCACAATCATGTCCTCCACCATTGTGTTTGCTGGCCAAGGGGCTGGGCTGCAGCTTTCCTAGGGGATTTTGGGTGTTCTGGCAAGAGCACATCACCTAATTTTGCACCTGCCTTTTCCATATCTGTACCGAGGCGCCTGGCACCCCTTGGCACATGCCCTGATGGGGTGGGCTCAGAGCTGCCACTGAGCTGGGACATTAAACATCTCTCAACTTTCTGCCTTTGAACGCTTGCAGCAGCTGGAGCAGTGGGCACGTAGGGGGTGTGGGAATGTTTTTTTTTCTTTTAACGAGGATAAAAAGAAATTTGCTAATTAAAGGAAAAAAAGAACTTAAACAAACCAACCTGTTTGTCTTCCGCACATCCTCTGGCCTTTCTTTCTCCCATCACTGCCCAGCAGAGCCTGGGAGGTGACCCATGGTCCCCCAGACTGATCCCTACCACTGTGTCACAGCTGGCTGCCATCCACTGTCACCAGGACATACGTGTGGCCCAGGGGATGCTCCAGGTGTCCTTTGAGCTGACTGCTGCTCACCCCTCAGCTGCAGAGGATCACAGCTGCTGGGACAAGGAGGGCTGGTCATCCACCTCCTGGGGTTTTAGGCTGCCCAGCTTGAGATGTCTTCAGTGCCATGTGTTGGGTGTTTCCAAAGGTTTCTGTGCCTTCCAAAAGTAGATACCCAGAGAAATTCGGTTCAGGGGGTTCCTCCCTTGGGACAGGTGGGGAGGAAGGCTGGTTAGACACCTTCAGTACCTGCAGAAGGTCGGGGACTGCTTTGTACCGCCACATGGGTGGGCAGAGGAGATGTTTGGAGCTGTTCCCAGCACCACTTCTCCTGTCCCGATGGGGGCCAACCCCACTGCAGGGCAGGGAAAGCCATCCTTTGGGATAAGCTGTGGTGCTGAGTGAGGTGGGGACCCTCCACACGTGGCCCTGGAGTTGTCACACCACACACCCCGGGCTTCTCCAAGCGTCCACATTGTGAGGCAGCCCTCACTCCCTTGAGTTTCTCTTGCCCTATCCCAGGCTGTTGGTTCCTATGACTCGTGGAGAAGGCAGCAATGGTCAAAGGGTCTGTGTTGGTTGGGAATGGTGTAGAATTGAGCTGATAAAAAGGCCTGACCCTGTATTAGAGCACCCTGATGGGTGGGTCACCATCCCCTTCCTGCTTGGGTCTGTCCTCCTGCTGCTAAAATAGGTGCTGCTTCATCCCCAGGGACGTAGGAGGTGGCTCAGCATTGTGGTGGTGACAGCCTCAATCCCTGCTAGCCAGGAAACCTCCCGATCCCATACCCTTCCTTGTGGGAACTGTTGCTTTATAGGCTTGGAGATGTTTCTGACCTGGCAAGATGAGTTTTCCTCACCCATGCTCATGGCAGCATCACCTGGAACATGGCCCAGGGCCAGAGGTCCTGGGATTCAGCCACAATGCCTTTGAGTTGGAGTCAGGCTGGGGACAGAGGGGGTTGAATTCAGCCTCCTTTGGCCACTCCTGAGCCAGTTCAGTCAGGCCTCAGCTTGGGGGGCTGGTTTAGAGGGAAGACCATGGGGCAGGCTTCACTTTATGTAGCATCAACCCAATCACCTTAAAATCAGGGAGCTTCTGGTATAAAAGCAGTCCTTGACCTGGCCATGTGGCCAAATCCTGAGGGCCTCTGACTGGCAGAGTGGCATCTTGATCCTCTTCAGTTTACGAATCACTGAAAAAAAAAAAAAAAACACCAAACTAAATCATGCTGCTTTAATTGTCCTAGATCTTCTTCCTTTTTTTTTTTTTCCATGGAGATCTCCCCCTTAACCATAAAATGTGCTGCTGCCATAGAAAGGACACCTTAGCAGCCCAGGAGCTGCTGTCTTGCATGGAGGGCTGAATTCAAAAGTTTCTCTGGGTTGGACTGCCAAATACTTGGGATTTTTTTAATATGGACTTGGGCTCCTTCCTGTGAGGTACCAGCTTCTCAATGTTTCAGCCTCTAGAGAGGGTTACAGAAGCAACAGGCTGGGGAAATTGAGGGGTCTTCCAAGGGGGATTTGGGTTGGAAATCTGAAAGAACAGCTCAGAAGTCTTGAGACAGTTGGGAAGAGGGAAAGTTGAAGCTCAGTAGACAGCACCAGAGGAAGGCCTAAGCAGCCAAGGGCTCATGTTTTGGGCTGGTCTTGGGGTCTCTCCTTGTACACTAATCCTCATTTCACCTCAAATGCCAAGATGCTGAAAAGAGAGCCTTAAAAATCTGATGTATTTGCCAGTGCTGTTCCTACTCCGGTTGTTTCCATTGAGTCCTGGCAGATGTCACAGGGAGCAGACACCCCCAGGGCTTTGGCTACAAACCAGCCACCTCATCCTGCCCTTTTCTCCAGAAGCAAAGGCTCAAACTGGGTTTTATAATTTCTCACCCCTATCCACCCCCTCACCCTCCATGGAAAGCTAGCATCCTCCCATAATTTGCAGGGACAAGGTTCCAAACTGGTGCAAGAACTGTGGAGACCCAAGGGATGGCAAAGCAGAGATGCCCCAACCATCAAACCAAGAGCCTGTAGCCTTTACCCAGGCGTCAGTCACGGTTGAGCCTCATATGAGGGAATAAATCTGACCAGGAATTTGTAGCTGTGTCCTCTCACCAGTGGCACACAGCACACATATGCCCTCAAATATCCCTTCTGTTGTTTGTTTTCTAGTCAGATGGAAACACGTGGAGGGGGCGGGATGGTGGGAAGGCAGAAATGTGGCCATCACAAATGTCCAGCTCTTCATTTAAGAAGGTTCTAGTGACACACATTTAAAGACTTTGCATTTTTAAATTCATACTATGAGTCTTGCAGTAAGGCTGACACTGTGGTGCTTGGGCTGGGAGCTTCAGAGGTTTATGAGGAACAGCTTTCCCGAGAAAGCAGAGTCTGGCTCTATCCACAATAGAACAAGTAGTTTCCTTTTTTATTTTTTTCATTGGGTTTGTTTGGTTTTTATTAGTCCCAGTGGGAAAGCACACAGGGAGATTCGTGACTTCCATGCAGTTTCCAAGGTCTTGTATCTTATTTGCTGCCAGCACGCTGGGTAGGTGCAGCTTGGCGGGTGGGTTTGGATGGGATTCTGTCTGGTGGGAGACAAATGTGGCTGGTTTCTTGGTGCAGAGGGGGGTCCTGGGCTGGGCTCTTGCAGACATTCCCGGGGAGGGGGCGTTCTGCCGCTTCCCTTCAGACGATGATCTCCCAATGAACTCTCCACTTCCCTGCTGTTCCTTTCTGTGCAACAAAGAACTGCATATTTTCCTTTTTAACCCCCTGGGCAGCCATAGTAGTGTGTAGATTAAGCCCAGATGACTTTTTTTTGTTGGGTTTTTTTTGGTTGGTTTTTTTTTTTGGTCTGAGCCATAGCTAAATTATTGTACCCAATGCTTTTTGTATCAGACAGCATCACTTTGAATATGCAGATGAGGTATAGGATCTTGACACTTTATAACCTTTTTAAAAAGAAACTTGTCTGTTTACTTAACATCTTGTGTAAAAAGGAAAAAAAAAATGTACACCTTCGGTAATCTTTTTTTGGTTTTTTGAGTTTTATGAAATTACGGTGGTTACACTCCAGCAGCGAAATAAAAAGCGTTCACTGTTTTGTACATCCCTGTGTGCCTGGTGCTGCTAATGGGAGTTATCAGGATGTGGGAGGAAAAGGCAGAGCTGAACTCTGGCCAAGGGTGGAAGTGTCTGGGGGAGTTTGTTCCGACTGGAAAAGAGAGGGCTTCAGGAAGACCTCAGAGCACCTCCCAGTGCTACAAGAGAACTGGAGAGAGACTTTTGCAAGGGCCTGGAGTGACAGGACAAGAGGGAATGGCTTCAAACTGACAGAGGGTGGTTTTAGATTAGGTATTAGGAAGAAATTCTTCCCTGTGAGGGTGGGGAGGCCCTGGCACAGGTTGCCCAGAGAAGCTGTGGCTGCCCCATCCCTGGAAGTGTTCAAGACCAGCTTGTACGGGGCTTGGAACAGCCTGATCTAGGGGAAGGTGTCCCTGGCCATGGTGGGGCAGTTGGAACTGAATGATCTTGAAGGTCCCTTCCAACCCAAACCATTCTGTGATTTTATATCCAGTAGAGCATAGCCTAAACTTGGTTGGACACCCTGGAATACACCCAGAGGAGACACTACACACACCCCACCTGACCTGCTCATGAAATCAGCTGGGTTTTTAACTCTGTTCCCCATGACCAAGGAAGGCAAAGATGAGAGTCTCCGTGGAGGCTGAGGAGTTGGAGCTTGCATAAACAGGCTGGTAAGAAAGGAAAGCTGACACAAAATTGTGTGAACTCCCAAGTAGTTACATGGGGTTGTGTGGAAGAGGGGAGGAAACTCCCTTTATGCTGCTCTAGGCTGAGGAAAGCTTTTAAGCCAGATGCCAGCTTGGAAGAAGGTAGAGGTGAAGCAGGGTGGCGTGGCCAGAGCTGTCCTTGGATTCCCCCAGCACTTCCCAAGCACTTGGCACAGCAGATCTTTATCTCCTGCAGGCTTTGAACCACAGCTGCAAGGGGCACTGCCTCCTCCTTGTGCAAGAAGCAACTGGGCCTTCAATCAGCCTAATTGCTGCCTCTCCTCTCAAGCAGGAGGGCCAGGGGGACTGCTGAACACGGCATGTGTGCTGGAGAAACACCCACCCGTGCTCCTGCCTGTACATGCTGTCTCCTACCTGCTGCATTCCTCCTTGCTCTCCGTCACCCAAAAACATGCACCTCTCTGCAGGCCAGATCCCATCTCTCTGTGCTAGGCTGCTGCCACTCCGTGCACGAGTTCCTGCCCTCCCTAAGAGGACTACTATGAAAGTTCATTAAATTGAGGGGTTCTGGAAAAGTCTAAGGTGGCCACTCACAGGGATCTGCCCAGAGAAGCTGTGGCTGCCCCATCCCTGGAAGTGTTCAAGGCCAGCTTGGACGGGGCTTGGAGCAGCCTGATCAGGTGGAAGGTGTCCCTGCCCATGGTGGGGGGCAGGGGTAGAACTGGATGATCTTTAAGGTCCCTTCCGACTCAAGCCATTCTATTATGATTCTATTCTATGATTCTCTGATCTCTTCCCAACTGGTGCCACGGTCCACAGTGCCTTAAACCGTTCTCAGCAGAGGATGTTGGTACCTGCAAGCCCCATCACAGCCCCACATTGCAGTGCATTCAGTCCTGCCAACAACAAAATCAGTGAGATCCTCCCCAGCTCAAGGTGAAGATCCACAGCTTGGTCTCATCCCTGACTCCCTTTCCAGTCATCAGAGATCAAGGGACAACACCACAGATTCAGGAGGGACTGACCTCAGATTGTCATGGACACTCCTTTCAGAGCTCCACCACCACAGACGAACCCCCCAGAACTCTCAGCTCACACAGACACATCCATGCTGGAGACACCCAAAGCCTTGGGAAATGACCCATGGCTCACAGCTCTCCATGTTCCTAACCCACCTTAGCAAGACAGATCTCTGCAGAGCAAGGAGGCAAAGGTTGCAGGGTCTTCAGTAAAGTCTAGACCAGCCACAGTCCAGCCTCATAAGACTAGATTAAAAAATGTTTTCTGAGGGCTGCCTCGGTACATTCTGAACCATGATGAAACCTTCCTTTGATTACTTTGGACTGCTGCTGGCTGCCATGGCCAACACTGGCTCTTCCCAGGCACAGCACAGCTCTGATCATTGATCCCATCTACCTGCTTGCAATCAGCCCATTTGCAACACCTCCACATGAGGATCACATTCATCCTGATGCCTGAAAGGGTCTCCCAGCTTCCCTCTGTGCCCAGGGAGTCTTGAACCATCAGCTGTGCAGGGCAAAGGTCTCACCTCCCCCCAGGACCTGGCAGACCCCGTGGGTCTGGGCACATGGTCCTGGAGGGTGGGAGGCGCTGCCCTGCTTGTGCTGCAGTATCTGGAAACTCCTATGCTCGTAGGGATGAAAATGTAGGGCAGCTCTTGGGTTGGGAAGAAAATTAATGTTTGCAACAAACATAGCTGAAAAGTCAAGTGGAGAATTAGGCACTGCTTGGCAAAGGTACAGGAACGCGGATCACCAGGGGTGGGTTTTGCCCGGGGAGCTTTTCCTGGGAACAGAACAAGGAGGGGTAGGAAAAACTCTTTGCCCAGGCTCACACGACAGCCCGCACGGTTCAGAAAGGGGATCCTGCAAATCCCCGCTCTGTGCCGTGACCACACCGAGGAGCCGTGCTGCCCTGCCTGAGCCGCTCGCCGGGCAGGACCTCGGGGCAGAATTTGTTTTAACCATCGGAGAGAAAGAACATTTGAGTGGCAGGAAGAGAAGAGAAGAGGCTTGCGGGGAGCCTGGAAAGGGCTGAGTCACTCGCTGTCGGCGTCAGCAACCGAGGAGAAAAGCGTGACTGCCAAACAGCCACCTGGAGCTTTGTCAGCGCATCCTTAAAAAAAAAAAAAAAAAAAGAAAAAAAGTCAACTGACAGCCTCTCCCGCATCCCACTGGAGAGCTGAATGTGCCGCACGCAGCCGGAGAGTTCCGTGCAGACCAGGGGCTGTGAAAATGCCCTTCCCCGGCTGCAGGTGCTGGTTTCTGTTGCAACATCTCCCTTGGGGCTCGCAGAGCAGAGGAGGCAGCGCTGCTCTCCCACAGCACCCGGGCAGCCTCCAGGGACGCGTCACGGCCAAGTCGGGGCTCGGTCCAAGGACCGGGGGCGGAGGTGATTAGAGAGACCTGGCGGGTCGGCGCTGGCAGAAGGACGACGCAAGAGCTGCCTCCGCCTCGCAGAGATAACTGCGGCTGACTTCAGCCAGGGACTGACTCACCTAAGCCAGGGCATCTTGTCTGGATATCAGGTGGAGACAGGGAGAAGCAATGCATTTAAATGAGCTTTGATCTTTAAAGCAAACAACACCGCCTTGTTTTGCAGCGCTCAGGCAGCCGTGGGTGACGGGCAAGGACGGCCAGGCTGGTTTTGGGGGGCCCAGTTCAAGGCACTCTGTTTTCATGGATGGGTGTTCAGCACTCAAAACAAGGGCTGTGATAAAGGGCTTATCATGAAAACTCACCTGGAGCTGCCAAATACCTTCTCGGGGCTCTGTCTGCGCTACAAATCTGCCAGGTTGAGTGAGACAACACAGCTGGGTAAGGCAGAGACACAACTGTAACCACCCCAGCTGCAGCCAAATGACACATCTGGGAACAGAAGTCTAGTCTTTCTGTTTGCAGTTTCTCAATTCGTTCTATCCAGTCTCCATTCTGGGACTATTTCAGGGTGGGCTGACCCCCATAACTGCCCTGCTTTGAGCAGGAGACCTCCTTCCAGCCTGAATCATCCTGTAGTCCTATGAAGATCCTAGAGAAGAAAAGGATATCTTATAGCTCATAGGGTGCAGAACTGGGTCACTGAAGAAGATTCCAGAGAGAGATACTCCCCTTGGGGCATGTACCTTCTCCAGACACTGCACCTGTCTCCTCCAGCTCCGTCTGCTATGGTTAAAATGTCCATGGCTGCAGAGGGAATTATGTCCAGACTGCCTGCTCCCCCCACAGACAGTTCAGTATGCTCTCTAAAGTGTGATTGTACTCAGTTTCACAGAATCCTGGGATCACAGAACAATTTGAGTCAGAAGGGGTCTCAAAGATCATCCAGTTCCAACCCCCAGCCATGGGCAGGGACACCTCCCACTATCCCAGGTTGCTCCAAGCCCCATCCAGCCTGGCCTTGAACACTTCCAGGGATGGGGCAGCCACAGCTTGTCAGAAGATTTCAACATCCACAACTCATCAGATGAGGATTTCAGACTCATCTAAAGCCGTTAAATCACTTCCCTACATGCACCTATAATTCAACCTGTCTTCTGTTTTCTCTTGAGAGTGTTTCTACCATGAGATGCAGATTTACCACACTCAAAGCCCTGTCTCTGGCTCCATCAGCTTTTGCCATGTGATCCATCATGTCCTGAAGAGGCTGAGCTGTGGCCCCTCACATTTTGATCCTCAGTCCACCACTGGGGTGCTTTCCAGCTGGATGGACTGAGGTCTGCATGGAAATGCAGGCACTGGAGCATGTCCAGAGAAGGGCAGCAGAGCTGAGGGAGGGTCTGGAGAACAACTCTGATGAGGAGTGGCTGAGGGAGCTGGAGGAAAGGAGGAGGTTGGAGCCAGGTGGGGGTCGGTCTCTTCACCCAAGTTACAAATGACAGTACAAGAGGAAATGGCCTCAAGTTGCACCTGGGGAGGTTTTGATTGGATATCAGGGAAAATTTCTTTTCAGAAAAGATGATCAGGCACTGGAACAGGCCACCCAGGGAAGCTGAGGAGTCACCATCCCCGGAGGTATTTAAAAGGCATGTAGATGTGGCGCTTGGGGACACAGTTTAGTGATGAACATGGTGGTGCTGGGTTAATGGTTGGACTTGATGCAGAGAATCAACCTTAATGATTCTATGGTTCTGTGAAATGGCTTCATACTAAGAGGGACTGACCAGTCCCTGTGGGTGTTTGTCCTTTTACACCCCATTTTTCTCCCTTCACAGCTTCTTTAGGAGCAATTTCACATTTATTTCCAGCTCACTGGAGGGAAAGGCTGCACAGCTTTGGGCCAAGGATTTTCCACTGAAGAAACAGATCCAGGCCCTGATGATTGGCCATTGATCACCACTTTTTGAGATCTGTCTGACAGCCAACTCTTAGCTCATTTAACAGGTGCTCTACTGATGTGTGATGCTTTTTTCCCCCACTGGAACACTACGCTGTACAAATCGAATCTTTTACAAGCATGTTGCATAGGCAGTTATATTTATTGCCAGCCTCATGATCTAAAAGAATGACATCAAGCTGGTACAACAAGACCCCTGTTCCAGAAAACCACATTGACTGGTATTTTTTATATTTCTGTTTTTTATGCTTTTGTGAATCAGATTCTAGATCAGACGTTTTATTAACAATCAGCCTGTTTTTATTACTAGCCTGACATCACCCCTAGACATGTCTGGCCCACGAAGGCAGTTTTGTTGCTCAGCAGGCTCCTGAGGCTTAGCACCGCATTAGCACTGGTACCAGAGACCAGGAGAAGATGTTGGCCCATGCATCAAGGCCTTTGCGTCTTCCAAGGATCTGAGATCCAGGCTTGCTTGGGTTGAGCCTGAAGCTGCTGTTCTACATCCAAGAACCAGTTTCCTTACTTTGTCCTGAAGTTTGTATGAAACTCAGATAGCAGACAGATGTTATAGCAGCCTCTAAACTCATGAGGGTTCATTGTGTCTCTTTTGCACAGTGGCCAAGGAGAGGAGATAGTTCTGGGGAGCCCGGCAGGATACACCAGGTGAGACCTGAACTCACCTCCCTGAACTGGAGGAGAAGCACAGCTACAGTGACCCTGCAAACCTCTTTGTGTGTGACAGCAGAGTGCTGTGCTCTTTGACCCTCAGGCTATGGGACAGCAGGGATAAGGCTGGGTGTCATTATAGAATCATAAAGGTTAGAAAAAACCTCTAAGATCACTGAGTCCAGCCATTAACCCAGCACCACCATGTTCACCACTAAACCATGTCCCCAAGGGCCACATTGAAGTGTCTTCTGAACATTTCCAGGGATGATGATTCAGTGGAGGGTGCACAGCTTTAGGATGCACAGCTTTAGGAAACTGTCCCTGCCCTGAGAAGATTAGGAAGCAGCAGCACCATTTCTAAAATGTCAAATCCTACCCAAAATCAAATGTGAAGCAGCTGATCTGCTGAGACCGCTGAACCACACTGTCAAACCCTGTGTGACCATTTCCATACAGACCCTCCTGTTGCCTCATCCCAGGCTCTGCTTGGGGCTGTTTGCCCTCATTTTATTCCACGTGTGCAGTTTCCTCCACAGCATGTGCTTCAATTCCTGAACTTCTGGGTCCCCTGGAAACCTCTAAAACTTCACTGTGAAAAAGAAGATACTTCAAATACTGAACCAAACCAAATCCTGGTGCACAGTTTCACCTCCTCGCCCTGAGTTTATACCCAGCCCAGCCTCCTCCTGTCGCAGCCTGTGCTCCAGCGAAATCATCTGCACACTAAAAACCCCACCAGACAAAGACCCAGCCGCCCACCCGTGCTCTCAGCCTGCCACCGGCGTAGAGAATCCCCGTCCTTAAGGACACAGCCTTGAACAAAAGCCAGGGAAATTAAAAAAAAACCAACAAAATAAGCTTCTCTGCAGCCTGACCTTTTATTGTCTGAACGGGGCTGCCAAACCAAACCCGCGCTGTGGGTCCTTCCCGCTCCTTGCATCCTGTCCGAGATTCCTCCCCTCCCTGCTGTGGCTCAGTCGCAGCCCTGGCTTTGTCATTGGGGCTTCCCAGGAGTGAGGAAGACGATGGGGGGGATTCTCGGGGTGGTGTGGGCGGCATCCTCTTCCTCCATCCAAGGAGGGCCTGGGGGTTGGCTCAGCGCAGGGTGGGATCCGCAGATCCTGGCAGATGGAACAGTGAGCGAAGGTGGAAAAGCATCCGCAGCCTTGCGGGGTTGGCAACATCAGCAGGACCACAGGGGACACATCAGGTTTAAACAATCTTCTCCCCTCCAGGGTCCATACAAGACACTTCAGGAGGGAAAAAAAAAGAAAGAAGAAAGAAAAGATAATCCCTCTGTGAATGCCTGGTGCCGGCTGCCAGAAGAAAAGCTTGGCTCAGGGCTGTGCTTGCCCCAGCAGAGCCTGTCTCGCTTTTGCTGCCCTTCACATTTCCCCACCACCCCCAGGCTCAGCCCGAGAACTCCTGAGGACACGAGCTGAGCTGGAGCATCCGAGAACCCTTCGCCAGGACGTGGCAAACCCTGCCCCCCCGTCTGCGAGCGCGGAGCCAGAGCTTGTCCACATCACACAGAGCCGGCTGCCTCTCATTAGCGCTGGGTGATAAATCCAGGGGGGAGATGACAACCCAGCGGGATGAATCCAAGCGTCCTACCCTTTCAATTCTCCTCTTCCCATCACACATGGCCGGGCTTGCCTGGTCCCATCATCTACTGATGGCTGTAAGCCATCGCCCCCGGATGGGGAATGAACCCTAACTAGTGGAGCATTTCATTTGTGTCCTCCTGTTGGGAGGCAGAGGTTGTCCATGCTGAGGGTGGAAGGAGATGCCATGAGCTCTCCCGTGTTAGACCATGGAGAGGTTTAGCCATATTGTCCAGCATGGACTTGCAGTGCCAGCTGGCCTGGGACACCACTTTGATTTGGGAGACAGCTTGGGTGCAAAAACCACCTGGTCTCGTGGTTTACATCAGTGTCCCCTCCTGAAAAACAGACTGTTGCTGTTGTAAACAGGATTTATGGAAGTCAGTGTTCTGCTGTGAACAACCAAGAGAGGTGGTGCTCAGCATCCACCCCTCCATAAGCCTTGATCCGGTCTGGCACAGGAGACTGGGAGGGCCTTTAAAAGCCAGTGTGCCATGGATGAGGATGCCTGCATGGAGGCTGGGTAGAGGCAGATGGTAGAGGGACTTCCATGGATCACTGAATCATAAAATGGTTTGGGTTGGAAGGGACCTTAAAAGGTCATCTAGTCCAGACCCCACTAAACCAGGTTGCTCAGAGCCCCATCCAACCTGGCCTTGAATGTTTCCAAGAATGGGGCATCCACCAACTCTCTGGGCAACCTTTGCTGGTGTTTTACCACCCTCACTGTAAAAAACTTCTTTCTAATATCAAATCTAAATTGTCCATCTTTCAGTTTAAAGCCATTGCCCCTTGAACCATCACTACAGACCCTGCTAAAAAGTCTGTTCTCATCTTTCTTATATGCCTTCTTTAGGCACTGAAAAGGTCTTCCTGGAGCCTTCTCATCTCCAGGCTGAACAGCCCCAACTGTCCTAGGCTGTCTCCAAAGCAGAAGTGCTCCAGCCCTCTGATGTTTTTCATGGCCCTCCTCTGGACCCACTTCAGCAGGTCCACGTCTGTCTTGTACCTGGGTTGATAACAGGCATTGCCCCGATCCAGGTGCGTTGGCTTTGTTGAACCTCATGAGATTCCCGTGGGCCCACTTCCTGAGCTTGTCCAGGTCTCTCTGGATGGCACCGTGTCCCTCAGACACATCCTCCAGGATGGAGAGGCGCAGCTCAGACCATTTTTTCACCAGTGATTCTCTATCCTCCATCCTGCCAAGCACAGGGAGGGCCCCCTCAGTGCCACAGTCCCAAGGGCAGGGGCTGCTTTTCCCCTGCAAATCGGAGGGAACAAAATCTGCTTGAGGGCTCTTCTATTCAGCATAATTTGGGTTGAAACTGCCTGGATTACTCACATAAATCTTGCTTCTTTAGGAAAACAAGGGAAAAAAGCTGGCCTGTGGTGTCAAAGCACTTTGCTGTGCCAAGAGCATCCCTGCTGGGTTTGCAAAGCCTTCCCTGGGTCTTGCAGCCCTTCTCTGTCACTGGCACTTTGGGGAGACCATAAACCAGCACTGGACTGTCATGTATTTGGGGAATGCCAGCCCCGGGGGTGATGGAGAACAATGTCCTCTCTGCAGATCTACACAAACTGCTCTGAGCCCAGCCCTGCTGCTGTCCAGGGTGGACAAGCTGTGGATTCATCCCTTCTGAGGAAAAAAAAAGCTCATGATCATTTCTCAGCTCTGACCCCTGAAAAGAAAGGGTGCACCTCACTGTGGGGTTTCTGCACAGCCTTGTACGGTTGTGCTTTGGTTTATGGCGC
Organism: Corvus brachyrhynchos; assembly: GCF_000691975.1. Taxonomy (NCBI): domain Eukaryota; kingdom Metazoa; phylum Chordata; class Aves; order Passeriformes; family Corvidae; genus Corvus; species Corvus brachyrhynchos. Next base: position 2,645,538 of record NW_008246063.1, read on the forward strand.
ATTTTCCATTGCACCAGACTTGTCTATAATAAAAAGTGAGAGAAGATGTAGGAAGATGGAAGCCTCGGGTTTGGGGTTAGGTCAGGGTGGGATACATGCTGGATTGGGAAGGAGGAGCTGCAGGATGTGACTTCATGGTGATGCTCAGTTACATTTGGGAACACCTCGTTCCTTGTGGAGGCATCACAGATCCTGCCTCCAGACTGGGGAGGAAAACACCACTGTGGGTTGGGGGACGAGGCAGCAGATGAGGCCATGGATGCAGAGACAGTGAAGGCTGGAGGCCTGGAGTGCAGCCTCAAAGAGCCACTGATCTGCTGGTAAATCAATTCTCCTCTTTTGGAGCAGCCTGACTCCTTTTTGGAGCACAGTTTCACTTGGCTGTGGTGGGCAGTGGCACAGTGGGGTTGGGTGGCACATGTGGCTGGGATGGGAGAGCTGCAGGCCCAGCTGTTCTCAGCCCAGCCCAGCGCTGACCCAGCCCCATGTGGGGGATCAATGACCTCTTCAGGAGCCCTGCAGCACCATCACACCATGGGCTTCCCCACATGGGACAACCAGGGCAGGATTCTAAGGCAAACTCCATGGTCTGAGAGGAAAGAAGGAGGCAGAAGGGGTGTAATTCATGACAAGGCAAACTCACTTCTTCTTTCCTCCTCACTAAGCTCCCTGGAGGAAACAGCAGGGAAAAATAAAAGGCTAAATAGAATAAAACAGACTAAATAGAGCAAAAGAGGGGACCTGGGAGCAGGTCTTTGTAGCTCCAGCTGAAGTAGACTGCTCCCGAGCCAAGCCTAAAACACTTAAACAAGGCCAACCTGGCCATCCCCCAGGCAGGCCACGTGAATGACAAGTGCATCAGCTGTGCTGGCAGCTCTCTTTCATTAGTGTCTTTATAAAGAAATACTATATAATTAACTGCAGGCCAATTAAATGCATCAATCATTGTTGATAACCTCCACCACCCTGTACTGCCAGGAAATGTGAGAGTGGCAAAACAGGTCTGGCCCTCAGAGTGGAAGTAACAACTCTCATGGCTTGAGGATGTCAGGGATGGGCCATGGCTGGTCACCTGGACTCTGGAATGTCACAAGGCTCCTCCACATCTCCTGGCTTCTTGGCTCAGGTGGATGCCCCCAATGTGGTTACCCAAACCTCCCGGCACCACGGCTCTGGGACACAGCGGAAGGAAGACACACATAAAAATGAAGCCAAGAGCCCTCCACAGGCTCCCATCTGGATGGCCAAGGCCTTTTCCAGCCCCTGACACTCCAGGGCTCTCAGCTTTCTGGCAGGTTTGCAATGAATATTTCTTAGTGTTTCTCCCCTGCTGCTCCAGGCACTGGGAGAATTGCAACCACTCACAGCAAACTGGTGCTGGAAAACCTACTGGTGTCAGAAAAACAGCCCCAGGATGTCATTGTTCCAGATCATGCCATGCACGAGGGTAGGAAGCTGCTGTGGGCATAGGTCTGCTGCTCCCTGTGCTCTGCTCTGCAGAAGGGTCTTTTGCAGCCTGCAGGAGAGCAGATTCCCTGGGGCAGGTGGGCAGACCCTGTTCACAGCAAGGGATGTTGGTGTCACAATAGCTACAGGAGACTGTTCATGAAATAGCTGCCCTGCTTGGAGTAGCTGGACCCAACTTTTCTTGAATGAACTCTGTCAGGGCCAGCCCAAGAAATTACTCCTGGATCCTGGCTTTTAAGAAGCCCAGCAGTCTCCTGATCAGTGGTCCTAGGAGGGTGCACCAGGGAGAGTGCTCTTCCAGCGGTTTTCCAGGAGGAGATCCACAGCATCTTGAGAACACCTTACTTTTACTAAAGCCACACACCTCACCTTGGACATTCAGTGTGTCCCAGTTAATGTATTCCTCAGGGAGTGCAGAGGCTGGGGAGTTAGGAGCTGTCTCCTGGTGGGCATTTCTCAGTAGAAATATACAGAAAGAGGCTTCCCCCACCCGGGATCAGACACAGCATAGGCTGGGTGGACCCCCAAATTCAGCAAAATATCTAAGCATCCTTTCAGCTGGCAGGTCGGGCTGGATGTTCATGGGTGCCTACATCAAACTGGGTAAGGGGAGCTGAAACACCTGAGATATCTTGTGAGTGTTGGCTCAGGTTTTTTTTCCTTTATGTCATTTGTACTCATTGCTATTGTGCCATTATTTGGGGAGCTGACACTGAAAAATGTCCCACCACATGATGAGGTAGATAGATGTGAGAAAAGGCCTTTGATTTTTTGGCCTTTGTCTTAATTACACAGTTTAAATTCTTTGGAGAGATTTTCTCTGCTTTTTTCCAATAGAAATGGAATGGGCAATAATGTCTTATATTTATAGGTAGGTGTATGATATGCTTGCTTATTGGGCTAATAATTGCTGGGAAAAGATTAATGAAGGACAGATATTTGAATAGTTAAGTACTTTTTTTTTCTGTTTGTGTTACATGAGAGAAAGGGTCGAGTGCCTTGACTGCTACACCAGCCACTCATTGGATCCGTAAGGTTTGTGTTCCCTGTGTTCTTGGGCTAAGTTAACAAATATTTACAGGCTGGGGCTGTGGTTCAGCGGAGCACTCTCAGCTGTGTGCTCAAATCTCCTTGGCCTCAGCGGTGCTTAAATGCAACCTTGTGCAACGTGCTAAATGTGAGGACCTTGGATTTTTTGGATAACAAAGACAACATTTGTCATTGCCAAACCAAGGGTCACTGAGTCACGTTGCTGGCTAGCACAAAGCCCTTCATCCCCTTTGTTCTCTCTGAAATGGTGAAATAGTACCTGACTAAATGATTTCCACAAGTTTCTACTTTTTTTCTATGTGTGTTTGTGTGTGAATGTTGTTGGTTTCTGTATGAAAATCTTTTAACCTGGATCCTAAGTTCACACTTACTTGATTTGCTTTTTTGTGCTGCTGTTGTAATATAATCAGGAGATTTTCTCATACCCACCAGGAGAAGAAAGGTTACTGAGAATGTCTGATGTCCTTTTTTTTGTGTGAAAATGCAGAAGGACTCACTCAGCAGATGGCCAGTAGGGTCTCTTCTCCAGAGGGCTCATTCATCCCGGAGCCAGGCTCATGGAGCACCTCAGATCAAACCCCCTTACATTCAGTGCGTGCATTTCTCTTTTCCTTGCTCTTGCACTCCCTCTGCTGCTCCTGGGGATCTGTTAGAAGAGAAATGCTGGTGCTAGAGATAAGCAAAGTACAGGGGGAAACAGCTGTATGGCAAAAAAATGAACCAGCTCATCCCAGATGGAGAATACCTGAAGTTCAGAGGGCAGAAGAGAAAAAAACAGTGATAAATGAAAATGTAGCAAATATAGTTCCTCCTATCAGCTGATTTCTTCTTTCTGGTGACCAGTGACAGGACCTGAGGGAATGGCTGGAGCTCTATCAGGGGAGGTTTATGATGGATATTAGAAAAAGGTTCTTCCCCCAGAGGGTGGTTGGGCACTGGAACAGCTCCCCAGGGCAGTGGTCACAGCACCAAGCCTGACAGAGCTCAAGATGCATTTGGACAATGCTCTCAGGAACATGGTGGGATTGATGGGGTGTCCTGTGCAGGGCCAGGAGCTGGGCTCGATGGTCCTTGTGGGTCCCTTCCTACTCAGGATATCCTGTGATTCTGTGATTATACTACCCTTCTCTTGGCACAATGCCTGTGAGATGTGGCAACCATGGTTGTAAGGGCAGGGCAGGAGGCAGCTCTCTACTCTTCACAGAACAAAGCTGTCCACTGCCCCCTTTTCCTCTGCCAACCTTGTGGTGACAGCTCAGGCCATGGTGATTCTACAACCCAAAATACCTGGGGAAGATGAAGTAACAAGGGGACAGATGGGATTTACCCTCCTACTCCCTCTCCAAACCATGACCGAGGACACCTGTCTGCCTCTCACCCACCCTCCTCTGTGGATACCTCTTGATCCTTTGGGATGAACTTGAGCTCTACTTGCATGTTGAGTGCCTACCCCTCAGAAGAACCAAACTCAAGATTAGAAGACTCCTTGCTCTGAGAAGCTGAGGATGGCCCATCCCTGGAAGAGTTCAAGGCCAGGTTGGACAGGGCTTGGAGCAGCCTGGGATAGTGGAAGGTGTCTCTGCCCATGGCAGGGAACTAGATGGTCTTTAAGGTCCCTTCCAACTGAAACCTGTGATTCTATGATTTTTATGATTTAGCTTTGAGGGCCTAAAGAAGCACAACCCACAGGGGCTCAGTTAACCTTTCCCTAGGCTTCGCCTTTCATAAGCCAAAGAGATAAAAACTAATGGGACTGCTGGGAAGCAGGGAAGAAGCACAGAATTGCTCTATGTGTCCTTTGGAAGGTCCCAAAAGGAAAAGGTCCTTGACAAGGAGTTTATTTTCATTAAAAATTACAGGCCCAGCTCAACCAGTCAAATAAACAAAGCAAGTCTGTAAAACAGCAAGTGCAAAAGGTCCTGGGTTATTTATAAAGGGCTTTTAAATATATTAGGCCTAACACCAAGATAAATCAACCCTGCTAGGATTCCAGAGGCATATCACATGTGGCCCTAGCTGTTGTCAGCTTTGTGCTGGAATATATTTAGTGGCCTGTTACACTACGAACCTTCACAGCTTTTTCCCTAGTGACTCCCCCTTGAAAATTAATATGTTGGGACCAGACACAGGTTTCTGTCTTCAGTCACATATTGACTTGATCAAATTCTTCATGGAATCACAGAATATTTTGGTTTGGGAAACATGTGAAAGATCATCTTGTTGCAACCCTCTGCCATGGGCAGGGACACCTCCCACTACCCCAGGTTGCTCCAAGCCCTGTCCAACCTGGCCTTGAACATTCCAGGGATGGGGCAGCCACAGCTTCTCTGAACAACCAATTCCAGTGCCTCACCACCCTCACATGGAAGAATTTCTCCCTCATACCTAGTCTAAATCTACCCTCTTTCAGCCTAAAGCCACTCCCCTTGTACCTGTATGCCCTTGTCAAAAATCCCTCTTCATAACCATTCAAATCCTTGACCCTGCATTCAGCAGACCTTTTGCCACCCAGGGTGTTATGGAATGGTGAAGGGCCCTGTTCAAGACCAGATTATTGGATCCAAGAGGGTTGGGGTTTTTTTTCCTTAAACAGGATATTCAGTATCCTGGGCACCAACATTTACCACTATGAACTTCAGTTCAAGTAAATCTCAGCCATTACTTCTCAGCTGATCAGAAGGAAGATGAGGATGTTTGGGATCTTACAGGATTTGTTCACACGGTCATTTGAAGACCCTGGGCAAAGTCAATGCTGGGAAACAGCTATGTGCTTGTCTGCTGCTCCAGCTCAACCTCTCTACATTTCAGATCACTCCTTATAGTGGCACAAACACAGAGTTTCTTTTTGGGTGCTTTCTTCACTTGTCCCACCAAAACAACTCTGCACCTTCCCAAGGTCCAGACCAAGTCCAGCACAACATGGGGTGTCCAGGAGTGCACAGAGCAGAAGAGGGTTTGACTGGGAGTTTGTGGTGTGATTGCTGGGACTGTCCTGTGAAGGACAGGAGTTGGACTCAAGGATCATTGTGGGTCTCTTCCAACTCAGGATGTTCTAGGATTGGCTATAGAATTGTCTACATGTGCTCTACTTTATGCTAAGGGTGCAATTTAGTGTCCTAACACAGGTTTCTCAGACCAGATGGGGCCTGAAACATCAACTTCCAGCTGCCACAACAGGATATGGGTGTCCTAAGGGTTTAGTGGCCTTCTATAAAAATCTGTGGGGTATCCTGGGGTATCTTGAACAGCACCAGATGTTTAGGCAACTTCATAATTCTTTGCAAACCCCCAGAAATTTGGAAAAAACTTGTTCCATTTAATGCCTTGCACTGTAAAGTTAGGGATAGCCCCATTTCCAAGTCTCGTTTCTGGTTTTGATTGCTCCTGCTCCTGTTTGGAAAGAATGCCACATCAGGGGAGGGAACTTTTTAGAGGGAAAATGTTCTTAGAGCAATGTTCAGATGGGTGCCCATCATTAGGATTCCAGTCTACTCCCCATATAATCTGGCTGGTTTTGCATCTCTGCTGGAGCAACCTGGACAACTGATCCACCCCTCCAGAGAGGATTCAGGACAGGTTTTTTCCTTCATTTTGTGATGAGTTCAGACACCTCTGTGGTTCCCTGCCTGGAAAGGTGATGATGTTCTTTCATTATCACAAGGCCAAGGCCAACATCACAGGTAAGTTTTCTGAAAGGGAATGCAGAGAAGAAAGTACGTGGTTTGGGAAACCCTTCGGATTTGCTTTTTTTGATGCCAAATTCCTCAGCTGTTTCCAATTTATTGAAATTAACTCCAGATTAGTAACACCCAATAATTGCCTAATTTGTTTGAACTAACTGACTACATACAGTCCAGGAGATGCCAGCTGGTGCTCCCCTGCCTTTCTGAAAGGGCTGCAGGAATTGTCTGCAGGAACAATTGCTCAGCAGGATAGACATGTTGTGCAAAATCAAGTTTCGCTGTGAGAAAAAGCTGTGGTTTTGCTCAAATAATTCCAATTTTTTTGTTTGTTTGTTTTTCTTCCCGGAAAACTCAAATAAAATATCTTCATTTGAATAAGGTTAGTGCCAAACATTTGCTTTTAACTTTGTGCCATGACACACACAGAGTCCCAGAAAACTCCTTACTTCAGCTGAGCCGTGTTGGTGGTGCCTGCAAACACAGTTTTGCTTTCTCCTTATACAGACAAGAAGTAGATAAAAGCACTGAGACAGAGGAAAATAAAAATTTAGCTATTTGGCTACTGAGTTATATTATATAGCAACTTCTGTAGTTATTTGCCACCATGAAAAGAAAATAAAACTGGGGTTTTTTTCTGGTGTGAACTGAGCTCTCCATCTTAAATTAAAAAAGGTCATCGATCTTAAAGATAAGTTAGCCAAGTTTTAGCAACCTAATAGCCTCAGATGCTCTCCATGAAAAACAGGGTCCAGCCTCCACTGCCCATTTCTTTTCTTTCTTTCCTCTATCCCAGCACTCATCAACTTGCTCTTTGATGCCCCAAATATTTCTGTGGGGACAATCAGGCTGAAAATGCTGAGGATGAAGGTCATCTCTCCTTGAGCCACTCAATCGAGCAGTGCTGGGCTGGGACCAGCAACACCCCCATTGTGCTGCTCAGTTTTTCAATCCCAGGAAGGTATTTCCATGCTGGAGCTGCTCGGTTAATTCTGGGAACTTGCACCAGATGGCGATGCCAGCCCATCTCCAGCTTCATCTCTGCAAAGGGAAGCTCCGAGGCATCCCTGGATTGTTTGGTTTGGGGTTTTTTCTGTGTTAATTGCTGATGCCTGCTGGAATCCCTGAGCCAGGCAGGTGTCCCGCTCCAATGTTCCCTGCTAAGGTGTGCTCCCATAGGAATTCACTGCTGTATCTTGCCATTATCCTGTGAGGAACAGACAGACAGGAGAGAAAACAGCCTTCACTGTGTTCAGGACAAGGAAACATTTACAGGGATGAAAACATGGCTGGATATAAGGGGTCAGAGCAGAGTGGATGGAAGGTGACAAGAGCAAGGTCAGGGCTGAGCAGCATGAGCCATCAAGAAACTGTCCTTTCCACTGGCACAGTGGAATCAGTATCATAGAATATCCTGAGCTGGGAGAGACACACAAGGATCATCAAGTCCAGCTCCTGGCCCTGCACAGGACAGCCCCAAGAATCCCACCATGCTCCTGAGAGTGTTGTCCAAATGCTCCTTGAGTTCTTGTCAGGCCATGACCACCCTGACCTCATACAGATATGCAGGTATTCCCACCTCAGTGGGTTAAAAGCAGGTTGCACAGAACCCTGACAAATGCACATCTCTGATCACTGATCCCCCACATGCTGCAGCACCGGCTTTGCAGTGATGTTAAGCAGGTTTTGTTGTCTCTGAGTTTTTTGGGACTCCCCTCCAGCAGTTCCCAAGGGCCCCACTCTCAGAGGCAGACTGCAGCCATCCCAGTCTGCCTGGCCATGAGCATTTTCACCACCCTGATGTTCCCAGTGCTTCCAGAATCTGTCAGGGAGCTGCTCAGTAAAGAGCAATTGGATTTACAAAGCTCATTCTTGGATGAGAAGTGCTGGCAGGGTGACAGGACAGATCCTGCAGATACCAACTTATCTCTGTCCAGGTGGGATCACAGCCCTGCAACCCAAAGGGTGGGAGGCAGAGCTCATGCCACGAGCTCTGTAACTCATCTGGCAGTACTTTGGCTTGGATTGGGATGCAGCACGAGCAGGGCTGTGGGCTGCACACAGAAACACCTGCATGGACACAAAACAGACCTGTCAAGACATTCTCTGGGAAAACTGAGCTGTTTCTGCATGGGCCTCTGACATGCTGGTCTGAAAAGCAGCAGCCAGCAAGATGGGACTGCCCCCATTATCACACTGGGGATGCACAGACTGAAAGTTGGTTGAAAGATGCAACTTCCCAGCCTGGCTCATCTCTGTCCAGCATTTTTTACATATTACTTCTACCTGAACAAGACTGTGAATGTGATTTACCTGTTCAGATGGGAATCTGGTCTCCCTCCTGTGCAGAGGTGAAGGAAGGCTCTGGGAGGAGGCAGGGAGAAGGTGGCAGGGTTAAGGCAACCAGTCTGGTCTCACTGGGGCATGACATTTGCCATTGTTGCTGCAATAATAACCACCTGCTCTACACTGCCATGATTTAAAAGCCCAGGTCACAGCCAGTAAAAATTTCCATCCCCCACTTGCCTCTGCAAGCACAGCCTGATCCCAGGGGAATTCTGCATCAGAACCAAAATATGTCCTAACATTAACATGTGCAAAGGTTTAGACCAGGTTGTCAAACAAACCCTGGTCACTCATTGCTTAGCAACTATGGATCCAAGCTACATAAATCGGTGACAGAGCTCACTGGGAATTCATCCACCTTTCTCTTCTGTAAGTCCTCAAGGAATTCAGCCACGACCCAGCTGATCTCTTCAGTCAGGCAGATGTGTTTGCAGGTGATGTCAATCCCCTGCATGACACTATAAGCAACCTCTGGCCACAGAAAGAGCTCAGGGAAGGCACAGAGAGTAGGATGCAGGTACTTGGAGGTACTGCACAGGGTCATCTCTCTATTCAACTGAGTGGGTAATATCATGATTTCCTTGTTCTCAGAACCTCTGACTGAGGGAAAAAAAAAAGTAAATCAGCATTTTTTGTCCCAGGAAATCAGAGAGCATAAGACAGATTATTGTTACTTTGGTTTTTTTGATATATATATTTGATTATTGTTAATGGTTACTTCAGCTTGCCCCGCCCACAGACAGGTCACTTATCAGAGTTGACATCTCTGTTCCACCCTCAACCACCCCAGCTACCCAACTTCCAACCATTGCCACAAGTGAAACCATATTTACCCCTGTTATTCCAGAATCCTACAGGCTGGAAGGCTACCAACTATTGCTGCCTGCTCCGAGCTTCCCTTCCCCCTCCCCAAGACAAGCCAGGTCTTGTCTCTGCCATGTGCTCTGAACCCCTTTGTTCCAAGAGCGGGCAAAACCAAATGTAGCTCAAACTCTTTAGCAGCAGTGTCTGACTGGCCGGGTCCGCCCCCAGTCCGCCCCTTTCCCCTTCTCCGAATAAAAGAAGGACCCGAGAGGGGGCCCGCCCTCTTTGGCTTTGCATCCCTTCTGCGAGCATCATCTGCGTGTCTGTCTCTGTTTGAAAGCTTGTGATTGCAGGAATTAGGCAAACTGAAGGCTGTATTTCTCCCTCTTTGCTTCTGCTGGTGGTATCAGCTTTGCAGCTACCATTTGCCACTTTCAGAGCTTTTGAAATGCTGGATTGCCCGTGCTGCCTCTCTAGGCTGCCCCAGGCTTTCTAAGGCATTGAACTACGAGCGCTAGCCGGTAAAAAGCTGTGAGTATTCCACAACCAACCTTTCCCAAAGCTGGATTCAGAGCCTTGCCCAGTCAAGATAACAGAACTCAGTACATGGTTAATCTTCATCACTGCAAAGACTCTCTGCTGTCAGGTCTGCATTGCTCCATTTTCTAAAAGCTGATATTCACAGCAGCAGGGATTTCAACCACTGTGATCCTTGTGCTGTGGGATTTCCACATCCTCCAGGCTCAGATAAAATAGCACACAATCTCCTTGCCTCTCTGGTTTTGGCCCCAAACTCAGACCAGGACCTGAGAAACTTTTCTCACCTGAGGTTTCATTGAAATGGGTATGTTCCCATGGAAAGTTTCGGTTTCAGTTACATCAGCATTTTTTATGGGAAGAAAAAATTAATCAGAAAACATTCCAGTCAGATCTAGAGAAATTTGCTAATATTTACTCAAAACAGACACTCATGGCAGACTTGTGTTTCATTATGAAGATGTTTGGGCTTTCAGGTTATACCCAGAAATCTTTCCGATGTAGAAACAAGGCATGAAAGGCTTTGGATTGATGACTTTAATATTTCTGTCTTTCCTTGATTAGGAGTGTTAGTGTTGGCCTGCCTTTCTTCTGCTGAAAAGCCTTTTCTGGATTCAAAGGCATATTTATTGCAATCTCTAAATTCTTCAACTGAACAGGGAAAGGAGTCTGAATCCTTAATAAAGACTTCCTTCCTCCCAGTGTTATTTATTCATTGGATAAAGATTGGCTAAAATAAACATCAATTACTTGTAGACTTAAAAGCTTCAGTGATTAAAACATCATTCTCCTGTGAACACTCCACATAAATTGCTTGATTTCTAGGACACTATTTCTCAGTTTCTCCCATTCAGCCTAAATTATCTCAGATGGCAGACAAAGCCAATCTTTATCATGAATGAAGGTTACAGATTTTTGGAAATAAAGCACTGTGTGCTTTGTGCCTTCTGAGGTGGAATTCCTTAAATTGGGAAGCAGTTAGGGCAAAATATGGCAAAAAAGAGAAATGTTTTCTGACTGCTGATCATGCTGGAACACAACCAGTATCCAGAGTCAGGCAGGCAAAGAGTTTGATACCAGCAAATGCAAAGGGCTTTCCTTCTACACCATGCTTGTAATTAGTTTGTGGGACTCATTGCCAAAGGAGGTCATGAAGGCCAACATTATACATGAAGATCACAAAGGATTTATTAAAAATTGTGGAGGATTTCACTGGGATAACTTAACACAGGGATCTGGCTATGACTTCTACATCAGGAAATCCATAAAATACCGAAAAACAAAGGCAGGGTCTGCCTTGCTCTGGGCATCCGTGTTTCAGATCTACTGACAGGGCAGCAGATTCAGGTGCACTGGCAGAGTTTAGCAGTTATTTATTGACCAGGGTGGCAAGGAAAGATTGGGGATTAAGGACATAATTCTATATTTAATCAGATGTGGAGAACAGATTTTGAACTGCTGTAAATCAGTTTGTGTTCCCAGTTTTCCATGAGGCTCTGGAGATTCTCCTTTCCCAGGGATCTGGTGCTCTTTGTCTTTTCCTGACTGCCAGGACATCAATTTCCAGCATGCCCTCAGGAGCATTGCAAAGGGTCCTGGCAAAGCTCTCAAGACCTGCTGGAGGTTCCCTGCAATCTCTGGATGTTCACAGGACCCTGACTGAAGTCCTGTGCCCACACAGCCCATGCAGGTGTCACATGGAGTTCAGACACTTCAGCACCATCCAAATGCAGGGGAGCAAGCCAAGGAGCCTTTCTCCTGTGCCAAGCTGTGCGCCTTCCTCTCTTCTCCCTTGGTCTTGAGACTTTTTCTCTCCCTTCAGAACTGCCCTCAGCAGGGAGGGGAGGATTTCTTGGGCAAAGTGCCCCAAGAAGAGCTAGTAGCTGGTATGGGAGGTTTTTGATACAGTATGGACTTCACTTAGCAATGAGCAACATGCACCTCTTGGGATCCACCAGCCACTTGGACTTTGAGTGGCTGAAGAAAGGTACAAATCAAGTCCTCCAAACTAACCATGATAAGAAAAGCCAGTCCTCAGAAATAAGGACAGAAACCCTCTGCTGCCAGCAGAAGGATACTGTGCATACTAAGCATAGAGTGGGCACCAGCTTGGCAGCCCCCACCCCTTCCCACAGGACAGCTTTATCTCTTACTGTAGGATTTGCCCCCATCTCAAAACATCTTGAGGTTTCTTTCCCTGTCATTCCCTAAGTAAACTTTTCTAATGTCTGTAATGTGAACCGACCCCAGGTTCTCCAAAGACAGATGGCTCTATCACAGATCAGTATCAGATACACTGACATAACACTCCAGAATTTTGCCTTCCTCACTTCCCACCCCTTGTGATACCCTATTTCACTAAAACAATTCCCAGCCAGCAGCCCAGCAGCTGAAAATGATATGTAGAGAGGAGATCTGCTCCTGCTCTGAAGGATTTATGCCAGCTGACTCAGTTTCTGGAGGCAACTAGGGAGAAAGGTTGCATCCAAACAAGAACAATTCATCTGGCAAGTTTTGTGGTTCCTGCTGGTTGACACAGATTCAGCCTGGTATGGTGGCAGCCCATGGAAAACAGGTGATTCCAGACCTTTCTCTGCTGGTTTGAACAGCATAGATCCCCTGCAGAACTGACATCATATGCCAAGCTATTTGGGATGAGAGGCAACATCCACCTCCAAGCCAGTGGCTTTCCCAGTATGAGTCAGTGGGGTTCAGGCCTCACCCAGGCAGCAGAGCCATGGCCCAGGGACAGGCTCAGAGGTGCACTGAGGCCTGGTGCATGCCCAGAACTCATCACACTCACTTCTGCCAGCAGTCTGATGTCTAGGAGGTGTCTTGCCTGCCTGGAGGCAATGCTGGGCATCACTCTGGGTGCATGGGGAAGGCTAAGCCTGAGCTGGCCCATCCATACCACAGGGTGATAGCTGCAGAGGGTGCCCTAAAGCACTATGGCTACATGAGGCAAAGTGGGAAACATCAACCTCAGAGGCATGATCCGTACTGTGCTGCATTTCAGCTTTCCTTCTGCCTCCACACTAGTGAATCCCACCCCGCTGGCCACTTGCACCAGCCTGCAGAGCCCAAATGCTGACAGAAATGCCACAGGCTGCTCCTGTCCCCCATATGCTCCCCACACCCAGCCAAGGCTACTCCATGTGAGTCTAACAGAGAAAAACTTCAGAGTTAAACATCCTGCAGTTCAGAAGGGGCTGCCAAAGGAAAAAAATAAATTAGTGTAATTCCTTTCTTTACATTTTTCTGGCTGGATACACCACAGGGTCTTTGCTGGTGTTCATTAGTCTTCTCTCCCCTGTCCCCACTGGAGGGATGCATCTCTGATCCAGCACAGGTCAGGAGCACAAGTGGAAACACTGAAAATCCCATGTCGGATACCAGGAATCACTATCATCTTCCCCAGTGCCAGCTCTGATGTCCAATGCTGTGTGATTATGGAAGCTCTCACTCCCATTTTGACATCTCAAGACATCATCGCTATACCCTCTGAGAACACCTCCTTTCCTAGGTATGCTTTGGAGGCCCCTCCCATCTCTGAAACAGAAGAGCAGGGCACTGGGTCAAGCCTAGAGAGAGAGATGAGGTGTCTCACACTCAGTTTTGTTTTCAGCATCAATTTCCAAGGAATTGCACCAAAAGAAACCTCACCAGGAGGCTGTTGTCTAATGCCACCCAGTTTGTTCTTTGATGTATGTGAAAAAACACTTCACCTCCCTTTGGGCTGGTATGTCTTCTGCCTCCTTCTGCTCCCAGCTCTCGATCCCTTCCTTGTCCCCAGACAGAACTGGAGAAAACAGCAGCTTCTCCCGAGCCTTGCACCCAACAAAGGGCTCAGAGTAACCCCAAAAAGCTGGGCCAGTTTAATAATACACTTGTTTTATCCATTTAACTAACTCACCTTTTCTTCCTGATTTGCTCTTGCTGACCCTGGAGTGCAGTTTGCTGCCCTGCTCTGCAGCCCAGACCATCTTCCCAATCCCAAATCCCTGTAGCAATCCTGCTCATCTTCAGAGGAAAGACCCTTTGTAGCAGATATACAGCAGCAGAGGGTTTTGTTGGCTCTGCCCATGACCCTGGGAGGCTCCAAACCCATTCTTTCACCCTACGGCATCTTATCATCCCTATGGGTCCAGCCACTGTCCCATGGTAGACACTGGCATGGACGTGAGCTCCCTTGAGGAAACGGAGACCAAGGTGCCAATGGATATTATAGCCCTGACAGCTGGATTTACACTTTGTTCCTCTGTTTTCACAACTTGTTGCTCTGCTTTCTGTCCAGCCCTGCTTCCAATCCCCGCCCCCCTCCTCTCCCTTTATGTATAGATATTTTATTGCAAACACTCTGGCTTTTACGACCGGATTTTTCACGCTCTGGACCACTTCCCCCATCAATTCTTTTGTCACTTTTACTGTCAGCTGCTCCTGGATAAAAATAACAAGAAGAGCCAGGTTTTTTGAGCTGGTCTGTTCTCTGGAGGGAACCTACAGAGAACAAGGGAAAAATTACACTGAATAACCTGCCAGGAGAAGCAGTTGCTGATAATAATATGGCAAGTGAAGAGCCCAGTGCATTGTAACTCACTATTTAATTGAAATTATGACCCTTTGAGATCTTCATCTGACCAGAGTGTTCATTAGACAGCTTCTCACAGTCCCGGCCTGAGCTGTAACTGCTCAGTGAGACCCTGTTCCAATCAGAGCTGAACTCTGTCCTGCTCTCACCTCACCATGGGAGCCACCAGCCGCTCTCCCTGGCAGTCCTTAGTGACCAATTTAAAAGGCATCATGCCATGAAGTTAATTCCAGAGGAAAACTCATCAATTCCCAGACCCCGCACCTTGCCTCACAGTTCCATACCAGCAGTGTCTCATTAGGAATGGGAAAAGCTCCAGAGCCAAGAAAGGCAGCTGGTTCTCCTTGCTTGCACCCCGTGAGTTTTGCAGCTAAGAAGTCAGTAGAATCCCCAATTGCACACCTGATGTAACTGATGCTGGTTTTCTACCACCTTTGAGTAATTAGAAAGGGACTCTGTTAGAGAGGGATCTTCATCAAACCCACAAGAGCTCAGCCAAGCAGAGTGGATCCTGCGTCTGTTCTTAACCCAAGCCCAACTGTCACTGTATCTGTGTCAGCAGGGAAGTACTCCTGGGATCACACTGGAATGCCATCTTTTATACTGTTAAACCACTGGCACAGCCAGGGCTCTCCTAAATGATTCCCTAACACAAAAATCAGGAGTTAAAGCCAGGCTTTCCCACCAGGCAACTTCCATACAGCCACCTCATCTTGGATGTAAGGAGAGTTCAGCAGTACAGATGTGCCCTGGTCATTCCCACTGAGCTCAGGGTAGGAGGAAATTCCCTGACTCAGGCATATTTACTATTGTGGGCATCAGTGGCCTGTGCAGATGAGTTGGCATCACATCTGCTGCCCTTCCGGCCTGAGCATGGCTCAAACTATAGAGCTTTGTAGGACTATTCCTTATGGGACCAGGAGTCAGTGTGGCAGCCAAGGACTTGGCTCCATGCTTGCTTACAAAACCAGCAACTGGAACTGACCTTTCACAGCAGTTCCCAGCTGCTGTGACCAGCAGACCTGTTCTCTGCTGGCCTCTGTCTCCAGAAAAGTTCCATCTCTCTGCTTGTCCTCCTCCAAAGTTGTTTTTCTGAATTCCCACCCGCCAACACCCAGCCCTGGTTTTAGAAACTCTGAGACACCTCTCAGCCTGCGCCTTTCTGTACCTCCACCTTCTGCTCCTCATGCTGTTTATACTCCCCAAATTATCTTCCTTTTAATCTTTGCAAAACAGACCTTCCTTGGCTGGTTCCCAGACAGCAAAGAGAGGGCAAGAATCAGGCTTTTTTCTTCTCCACAGCACAAATCTG
>NW_008246063.1:2661336-2685601 GCF_000691975.1 Corvus brachyrhynchos
TCTTTCCCTTTCCTTCCAAGGCAGGGTTGACTGCGCTTCTCATGGCAGCTCACAAGGTTTAGTAGGGATTCACTTGAGCAGTGCTTCCCAAAGTTTCATAGGATCCTTAAATGGTTTGGGTTGGATAGGACCTTAAAAGTCAGCCAGTTTTGAACCCCCTGCCATGGGCAGGGACACCTTCCACTATCCCAGGTTGCTCCAAGCCCTCTCCGACCCAGCCTTGGACACTTCCGGGAATGGTGCAGCCACAACTTCTCTGGCCAGCGTGTGCCAGGGCCTCAGCACCTTCACAGTAAAGAATGTTTTGCTAATATCTAATCTAAAGCTGCCCTCCTTCAGTTTACCCCTTGTTCTATCACCCCATGCCCTTCTCTTTCAGTAGATTGCCATTTTTTGGTAGAGTAAAAGCCACCTCTAAAAAACAACCACTGCTGCACTAACAAGAGAGAAAGCAAAATTCATTTCACTTTACTGCAGGCCTCCAACAGTTAAGCATTAAAGATGAGCCCATCATTCAAATTTTTCCTATTAGTATCTGAATAGACCATCCCATGTGTATTGTAGCTGAGTCTTTTCAGATGTTAATTATTTCTGATAAAAATACCTTCATATAAAGATGGAAGATTCTCCTTTAAGTGTTTGCATATCTGCCATATAACAAGGGCTACATTAAACGAGGGCTGGCTTTGGCATAGAATTCAATTCCTTGCAAGGAAAGAAAAACTTGATTTAGAGTCTGGTAATTTTCATTTGACAATGATGCTGAAAAAATAATTTCTCAGGGTTTTTCACAAGCACAGAAGGGAATGTGGTACAGCAGCTCATAAACACCTGGAAAATGAAGCAGCTCATCTCCAGAGATATGAATTTCTTTTGTATTACAAACTAAACAAAGAGACTAAAGTTGCACAGGTTTTTTCATTTGCATTCGTGAGACTGAGAGTTTCACAGACAAAATGACACAATTGTGACTGTAATTGGCAGGAGAGTGCAGTTCCCAAGTTGACAGGAAAAAAATTTCCTGTCCAAATTGGATTCAAATCAGTAAATGTCTCATTTTTAGTTTCCTACAAACTGGAAACTTTCCAACCGTGGTGCACACCCACCAGAGTTGGCTCTTTATCAGCTCCACATCAGAAATTGATACCAACTGCGCTGCAGTGCCACGGGCAGCGCCCACGCTCCCCTGCTCCTGGGGTTAATCCCGCTGTGAACTCACCCAAGGCTCCAAAACTGGCAGGTTCCAGAGCTCCTGGCCCATAATCCTGGCCAGTTTCCACTGAAGCCTAACCTTGGACTCAGTAAAATCGCTTTTAACCCAGGGGTTTTTTTCAAACGAAGAATTTAGTGTTTGCTGAATTGGTATTTTCTCATGACTCTTTAGCCAAAAAAAAAAAAAATTAAAAAAAATATTTCCAGTGGCTACAGTAGGACTTTTATGTGCCTGCCCCTGATTCTACACGGACATCTCTGCAACCTGTCCTACCCAACCAAGGGCCAAGCATGCATAATATACCAAATAGCTAATAAAAGTGGTTATTTCCGACAGCCTGGAAACAAGAGATAAAACAACAGATTAAAAATAACTTAAACCCAGACGAAGTCAAGGTTGAAAACTTATCAGAAATTTTCAGGTAAGCAATTTACAGAGTGGAAGTGCCAAAAAAACCCCAAAACATTGCAAACACTAGGAAATTACTTAAGTTTAAATTTAAAGAAATCCAACCACTTTAATGAAGAATAGCCAAAAATATTTACTCTAACTGTAGCAAGTCCACATTTCATTGTGATATCTGCTCTAATTCTATTTTTAAGTCATCATATGGATTGAGCTGCCCAGGGTCACACTGAATACTCTCACTTTTCTCTTTTGTGATGCAATTCGGACAAAATTAACAAACAGACGTCAAGAGCCCTAAAAAAGTGGTTTTGCAGAAGGACATGTAGGCAGTGGAATTTTCTTGCAATAACAGTCTTCTTGCTGGAGTTGTTTAAATCTGGATGAGGCGCTTGAGAACGAAGCAAAGAGACAATCTCGTCCTGCTCCTGCCAGGGCATGTGGACAGGATGACCTAACAAGTCTTTCCCATCTGCCATCCCTGTGGTTCTCTGAGAAATGAAATCCCAGGAGAGCCAGGGCCTGATCCTGAGAGGTGAACCCAGAGGACCAGACTTCACCCTGCTTAGGCTTTGCTATAAATAAGTTTGTGTCGGGGCCAATTACTGGCATTTGCCTCTTTCTCAATCCTTTCAGTCAGAACCTCTTGGCATTTAATGATGTGATTTTTCCAGCAATATGTGAATTGCTTTCACTTCTATGTTTTTCCCAGCTGTCTGACTCAGAAATGCAGGCTGACTTGGTTAAATCGAGGGTGCCAATGCTAGACAGATGGGCAAAAATGTCAAAAAAAGAAAAAAAATCCCACATCCTCATTTTGCAAATATTTGTGCAAAGGAAGAAGTGAATACGCCTCTCTTATGTCTCCCCTTTGCTGAGTTTATAGTGAGAATGCCAGTGAATGGCTTTTCTGGCAGGAAAACTAGTGTATAAAGCACACATTGAGTGAACATTCAGAAATAATCAGGAGGGTTAATTTTCATGGTGCAGCCTCACCCTAAATGTCATTAATCTCAATAAAGATCAAAAACTTTGCTGTTTAATCTGTGTACCCTGCAAAAAGTTAACCAGACATGAAACTGTCACTAACTGAGAAATGTTTACCACCACAAGATGAAAAATAGTATCCCCTAATATGTACGATCAAGAAAACCTTCATCCCCTAGAGGACAAATTAAAAACAGAAAAGGAGGCTAAATTCCTGGCATGTGTTATGTAACTGAATTATGTTCTCAGCCTTCATTTCATTTTTTTCATATGTGCCTTCCAATCTGGGGAAAGCATTTGACAACATTTTAGAATCGTTCAATTTTTTTTTTTTTTTTTTGTGACAAACTACTTATTTGCATGAAATCCAGCATTTTCTGTCCAACTGGTAATTCACACAAGAAGTTTCCAATTTTTCTACAATAATTTTGGCCTTCAAAAATTCCCTGGGACAGACATCTCAGTCCATTTAATGGTTGTTATCAATTTAGTCACAGAATCACAGAATGGTTGAGTTTGGAAGGAACCACTGGTGGCGTCATGTCGTTCAACCTCCCCACTCGAGAGTGAGTTGCCGAGAATCTGAAAATTATTTTCACTCAGCTTTCAAACACGGAAAAACTAGAGCTTTAAATACGCTAAAAATCATACGAAGTTTACAGAAAATGGCCATTTTTCCACATGCCCATCTGGGGGCAGAAGGTGACCTTCTAGCACATCCAAAATTCTTCCCCGCATGCTGGCACCACTGACAAGATCAGCAGCAATGTTGATGCCAACCTGCTGTGTCCTGTGTCTGGCAGCTCCAAGAATTTGCCATCACCAGGGTTGCCCCTCAATTCTTGATGGAAGATTTCTCCCCCTTCATGCCCCACTGAGCCAGAGGCCCAGGAATCAACTGTGGAAAAATGCTGAGCAAAAAAAGGTGACATCTGACAAAGATGAGATCTTCCAAGTTACATTAAGCAGCACACATGCATATTATCATTTCTGCAGCAGGAGTGACTAGAGTATTTTTCCAGGCCTTTTCTCACCCACAGAGGGTCCTGAATCCTGGACAGGACTTACTACATGTGCTCCTTAACAATCCTTCATGATTCAATAATGAAACCTTCATCCAGCCCAACATCAGACCAGAACACTGCTCCTTGACATCCCAGAATGAGACATAAAGGGGTCTTTTGGTGTACAAATGGGTGATTTTCTCCTTCTGACTCATTCCCTGGTTTTCATTTGCCATTTCCTGTCCACTCTTCACAGGATCACTGTCCATGGTGAAGGTGAGGGATGGATCCAGTGCATGTCTGCCTCAAAAGGCCACTGAGCAACAAGATCAGAGGTGAAGATGTCCAAATTGAATGAAGAAAATGTCTTGGTAGACATTGGTACCTTGACAGATGGTAAGACCTGGGGATGGGCAGGGGGATCTTTGAGGTCCCTTCCAACCAAACCATTCTGTGATTCTGTGACATTCCTGGCTCTCTGTACCTTTTTCAATACAGGTTGATCTGTGTCAGACAGAACCACATCATACACCTGAAAAAAGGCAACAAGGAGAATGTCTTCCATGCCCTGCTCTGGTTATGTTCTTGTCCTTACCCTTCCACCCAAGGCCTGTGTCTGGAAGGTGCTGAGTCCTTCCTGGTGGAATAACAAGGTATTTTCTTCCTGTATTCACACAGTCTCAGCACTTGACAGCTGGACAGTGTCCTGAGCTTCCACCCAGCCTGATTGGGCTTTGGAAATTGACAACCCTTCAGCAACACACTTAATCTGTAATAATCAGATCAGTTATCAGTGATAATGTGAAATGCATTTATGGGAAGGGCTAGGGCCACACTGGGGAATGACTCCACATAAGGAAAGACAACTGCATGCTCATTCTCTGAGGATTTTCCCTAAAAAAAAGGAAGGCAGGCTGACCAGCAGGTCACCGAGCAGGCAGTGAGCTTGGGGAGGACTGGACCTACTGCCAGTGGTGGACATGACGGTGCTGTACCTCTCCAAAGGACCTGGCTATAGGAAGCTCCCACCAGCACGGATTTCTCAACACAGTCGCAGGAAAGCTCTCTCAGGAAATGCACCGTGCTGCCTGGTCTGCCCAAGCCAAGGCATAAACCTTCTGTGCACAGCAGTCAAGTCTTTAGTCCAGTCTCCACAATGCCTTGCCCTTACCAAAGTGGCTAGTTCCAAGGGGCAGAAACTGAGACCTGTTTATCTGAGCCCTGAGAAGAACAGAGGCAGCAAAGGTAGAAGGAATTAGGGCTGCTCTGTTCCTGGTAGGTTCTTGCTTCTGTACCTCTAACCACAAATCAAAGCTACTCCTCTTCAAAGGAAGATCAAGCTCCTATCTCAGCTGACAGCAAAACACCCAGCCGTTTCAGTGGCAGCAGAAAACAGCCTCGGGGAAAAAAGGGCAAAGAAAGGCAGCAACTGTTGCCATAAATGTACCTGCACTTCAGCTTTCTATCTGCAAAGGCCCTGTGTGAGCCAACCTCCTCCCCTTCACCGTGAGCTGTCAGCCTGTGCGTGGGTGGTCAGGGCAGGTTCATGGCAGGGTGGACGTACATCAAGGAGCTGCTGAGCATCAGAACCTTGCTCTGCCCAGAGAGAAGGCCACACAGGTTGAAATGGCCCATGTTAGGTAGTGCTCAGGAGACACGTGGATTTTGCCAATCCATCATGCCAGACCAAGGAGACAGATGAGGGAAATCAGGCATGGGGCTGGGAGCCTCCCAGCATCGCCACACAGCATTGTCATCCAGTGGTTGCTCATTCCCTGTTGATTTCAGAGGCTGTGCCTGTCCTCATCACCCCATGCTGCTCCATGCTGCTGACACTGTGCAGATGAAGGTGATAGATGAAGGGTCTTTCAGGTGCTGTTTTGAAATACAGATTTCTTCAGGATTTGTTTTTTCCCAGGAAAAGGAACAGAGTCCAGGCTCTGAGGCAGATTGCCAGGCATGATCCCAGAATCTCCAGCTCTGGGCATTTCACCTGTGGAGCATCCTGAAGGGCCACAGAAAGGCCGGGCTGCCCAGGAACCCCTACATTAAGCAGCAGATAACCATGGAAGGAACCAGGCAGATGTGCACTACCGGTCATTTTGCTTGGAGCTTTATCAACCCAATTGGATTTGCTGGCACGTCAGTGCCATGCAGTGCTCCAAGATATGGGAGGGCCTGGACTATACTCCCACTATAATGGTAATTATTCTTTATTTGTCTAGTTCATCAGTTGGGCAGTTTGTCTGGTGGGACAGAAATAGCTTCTCATTTCATCTATTCACAACACCTCCTTTTTGAAAATCCTGCAGAGAAAATTAGAAAATGATAGACTTGGAGATATAACTATTCTCTTGGAGATATGCCAATTTTTTTTTTCTTTTCTCTTCCTTTTTTTTTTAAGGGAGAAAAGTGTTGACAACCTTTATGGAGGAAGGAGGAATAAGTATTTTATAAGATGAAAGAGGGAGGCAGGTGTGACATGTTCGCCCATCTTACGGAGCTGTGGCCTTAAGGAGAAGGATTAGGGCATGGGTTTTTCAGGCATTCATCTCCAGCTCTTGTATAAACAAAACTCTTATCCATCAAGTGAAGGCTTTATGTCCCAGGGAACATAACATTTTTTTCCTGAGAACACTTCAAAGGAAAAAGAAAATGTAGTTCCAGAGCTGCACAACTTTCTGTAAGCCATCGTCACAGCTGATGTCACCATAAATAAACACAGGCATGCTGGGGCCAACCATGACAAAAATGTCAAGTTCTTCCTTGAACAGTTACCTTGCCTGCTCTGAGAGCAAAGCAAGCTCTTGTTCTGCTGGACAGAGGGGTCTTTGGAAAATGGAACAGAGCCTGGAAAGGCCACAGAGACCTAATTGATGACCCATATTGTCACAAATACCACCATTTTCGTCAATGGGCAGAAAAGCCCCAAGAAAATTGTACTCCAGGCCGGTCCTTCCTCGTCATCCCTCACTGTGCAAAATGCAGTATACAAAAGAAACCTGTGTGATGTGGCCAAGGGTTTACATGTAGAGGATGGGGATATTATCCTGAGTAACAAACAAATGTTTGTTTTCTTCTCCTGAGCTTGCCTGAGAGGAATGAAAACAGGATGAAATGGTTTGCATGAATGGCACCTAGGAGGCAGTGCAGGTTGAGACTCCCTCCAGATGAGGACACCCATGTTTAGGTGCTCCCATGTAAATTTGGTGCCTGAATTTCCACTACAGGCACTGAAGTTACAGTCAACAGCCCTAGGACTCAATCCTGCCCAACGTCCAGTAGATACCCAGCTTGGGGTGGATTTACTTGCCTGAAAGGAGACACCTAGAAAGGTGTCCAAGGGTATCTAAGTCATCCACATGAGGCTGGTTAGGTAAGACACAGGATCCACTTCAAATGAGGAGTGTTTCAGCAATTGAATCTCATCCACAGGTACCCCACAGGGGTCAATGACATTGACAAATCGGGTACAGATCTGTCCTCGGGAAAGACAAATGCTGTGTTTGCTTTGTGTTTGCCTAAATGATTCCACAAAGTTTAGAAATAGTGTTAGGCAACCGTGCCGTTTTTTCTGTGATGTCTGAGAAAAACTAAGCCTTCAGCTCTCAAGGGTGCCAGAGCAGCATTTCCCTGAAAGCTCTGAGGAGACACCTCAGAAGAATCACTATTCTCCAGCTTGATGTCATGCAGTATAAATGAAACCTCTTGATTTTCAGAAACATTCATTATGTTTTGGGTTTCCTACTATTTATGCACCATTTCCCACCTAGTTTTTGCAGTGGCTTCACCAGTGATGGTGGAACGTCCATGCAAATTATGATCATCCTGTTTGAGTCTTTTCATCCTAAAAGGCTACATTTGAATGTCAGTCATGTCAGCCTATTTCCCCTAGCTCAAAAATAAGAATTCAGAAGAAAACCCTGAGTCACCAGTCTGTGTCTGTACCAAGGTCTGTATCCTCAGGGCTATTTCAATGTCTCCATTCAGTGTAGATGTCTCCACACTGACAGTTCCTTCAGCATGGAGGCTGAGACAACAACAGAACCAAACTGCATCCATTTTCCCACTGAAATAAGGATTTCTTTGACTCTATCCAAGATGTTTTAATGCCCTGGTTCCAGTGCACCAAGCTGTACATACATCACCTCTCCTGGACCCTTCAGACATCCCGTGGGACCAGGAGGAGAACAAGTTGTGTGAGTCAGCATCCTGCCTCCAACAGTGGACGCCCAAGAAAGAACATAGGCTTAGAACAAATATAAAACAATATTTCCTTGAAACACTTCCCAGCATTCAGCAGCTTGTGGGTTGGGAATTTCCCAGGTGAGGAAAGGGATCTTTACATTTCATAGTCTTCAGTGGATTTTTCTTCCAGACTTTTCCAGTCTCTTTCGGAGTGTACACAAACTTTGAGTATCCACAACCTCCTGCAGCAAGGCACTCCACAGATTTTATAACACAATGTGTGAACAACCACCTCTTTTTTCTTGAACGTGGCTCTCATTAATTTCTTTTGGTGTCCTCTAGTTCTTGAATTGGCAGGGGCTGTGGAGAGTCATCCCAAGTCTCCAGTTTTGTGCTGCTGGAGTAGTATTGCCCTATGTCCTTTCAGTCCTCACTTTTCCTGAAGTACCAAAATTTGGCTGCACTTCTTCTCCCTGTTGCAGGTCAGCAGAGGGAGCTGATGGTCTGAGCCCTTCCAGCAGCTGCTGTCGCTTTCCGTGTTCCAGCTTTTAACACTCACCCTAAATATAAAACAATACCCATTGTTTCTCCCGGCTGCACGGCTGAAAGTTTCAGAGGAATGAAATCAAATAGCCAAGAAAGTCAATGCACTCAAAAGGAAGAATACTGGTACGTAAGATAATGTTTTATTCTGAACTAAGACAAATTTCAGGGCTTGTCCTCAGACAGCAGCCAAGAGAAAAAGACAAGTAAGAAAAAGCAATCTCGATTCAGACTCCTCAACAAGGTTGACAACTCAACTTTAGTTTGTTTTTAACCAGTTGCTCTCATGTGTATTATCAGGATATGAAAGATCTTGCCTTGAATGTCACGTACAGTGGGATCTATAGGAGGAAAGGTTGACTTTTGTAGGAAGCCCCCTTTAAGTCTCAGAGATGTCATCTGAGGTGTCTGTGCCTCAGTTTCTCCACTCCTCTATGCTTTATCCATTTTATTATAGTTGCATTGGGACAAGGAGCATGTCCTAGAATTACAGAGTACAGAATTATTTGGGTTGGAAAGCAACCTAAAGTCCAACCAGTTCCAACCCCCTGCCATGGGCAGGGACACCTTCCACTAGACCAGGTTGCTCAGAACTCCATCCAGCTTGGTCTTGGAAACTTGCAGGGATGGGGCAGCCACAGATCCACTGGGAAACCTGTGCCAGGGCCTCACCATCCCCATCACCCTTATCACATGCTCAGCTTGGAGGAACTGATTATCTGCAACTGTCTGAAAAGGCCCAGTTTCCAGAGTCTTTCCCCAAATATTTGAGCATGTTTCCCTTGAGCACTTTCTGCACTGCAAAAGGACTTTGCCTCAGCATGGGGAAAATCAGGAGCTGCAGGGATGTTGCCCAAGAGGAGGAGAGGTCTACCATGAGATTCAGGGCTTGGGAAGCTCTGTCTGCAAAACCTGATCTCCCCACATGTCGCTAACCTGAGTCCTGGACCCACCAGCTGAAATGTGCTCTCTGGGAAGCCAGCTGCATCAGGACAACCAGGAGCCTGACTCCTTCCAGCCTTCCAGAAGCTTCAGGGGGAAACAAACCTGGTTTTGGTCCGATTTGGACCCAAACCAGCTCATAAAAAAAAAATTATAACCCAACATTTGATGAGATTTCCTGCCAAGAGGAAAGCCAGCGAGCTCTCACTCCCCTCCATCACCCCTGGTTTTGGCATCCTCCAGGGGCCACATGCTTTGGCCAAGTTTTGTTTGATCCACAGTGCAAAGGAGCCCTGTGTCTCTGCTTCTGGCAGCTGGATTGCACCATCGGGTAATTCTGTGGCTAAACTGTTTAAATAATGTTAATGGCTTTACAAATTCACTTTCAAAACAGCCTGAAGTGTAAAGCCAGCAGCATGCTGGGGCTTAGGCATGTTTAGATAAGAGTGGGTGCAGAGTAAGCTTTCCACATGAGCTGCAGAAACCAGAGATAGCTGCCTCTTAACCACCCCTCCTGCACTGCAAAGGGGTAGATCCTTGCAGGGCAAGGATGGAAAGCCAGCACAGCTAGCGGCTTTGGGATCATCATTTTTGTTCTTCTTGGCAGCCAACTCCCTCTGTGGCAGGTACTGTTGGAGAAAACCACAGCAGAGCCATGAATAGTCTCAGGTTTTCAAAACAGCAATAAATAAAATAAGAAATAAAAAATAAAAGGGTTAGCTGACAGTGCTGAATGTACGATGAAAAGTTAAGATTTAACACAGGGCAAGTCTGGCTCATACCCCACCTACTTGAGGCAAAACTACAATTCTCTGTCACGTGTCCTGCTCTTAGCTTTTATTCAGGATGCTTCCTGGCTCCTCAGCTGGTAAAGAGGGAGTTGAGGAGTGCAACACAGCTTGCTGGAGGGCATGACTGAGCTACATGAAGCTGGGGAGAGTGCAAGCCACAGGGATACAAGTCCAAAAGCAGAGGCACAAACATGGCAGTGTGGACAGTGACTCTATTTCCCCATCCAGACCTTTTCTGGGCTCAGCACAAGAAGCTGAGAATACCAGAGGTCCCTGTGCTTGTGTGTATCTGCACACTGACCCTCCCCGGTACCTGCACTGGCTTTGTGCCCACCATGGGCCATGCTGTGATTGTGATAGTCATAACAGCATCATGCAGGATTATCTGTGCCTCTCAGCAACCCAGATTTCACACAGGTCACCCACTGCATTCACGTAATCACAGTTGTACTCAATAATCTCTCTTGGCCCAATAAAAATAGGTTGGGGCTATGTTTGCGCTTTGATTTACATCAGGATAAATCAGCTGTTCCGCCCCAGTGATCAGCTGTCTACAGGCAAGGGAAGAGTGAGGTAAGGTCAGCACAGACCTCTGGAGTGTCTGCAGGAGAGATTTAATGTCTGACAGCGTGGCTCAAACTCGTGTTTAGGAAACCAAACAAGTTCAAAAGAAAAATTAAGCACATGCTTAAACAATACGGATAATAAAACACTAAAGTCAGTAACGGGAAGGGGTGGATTTGCCAGTTCTTGATCCTTCAGATCAAAACCAAAGACTTTTCCAGTGAAACATAACTTACAGCAAGTGAGATGCTCTCTGAAACACCCTTTGTCACAAACCATGGAAGATTTGGGGGTTTTACCAAGAAGGAAAGATGGGTTTGCAGCCAGTGAGTGCAGAACCATCCTCATATTGATCCTGACACCAGCTAAGAGGAAAACCAGACATGACCAGGTAAAATCCAGAGCCCAAACACAGCCCACAGTCCCAAAGCAGAATTCATCCTGTCCCTCATAGCTGTGTCCCAACATGAATCAGCAGCTGCTACTTCCGTCTGGATCCAACTTTTTGGTAGTGCAGTGCCCCTGCCAAGAGCATCCACACTGTTCCCCAGTGCAAACACAAGAGAAGAGGAGGGTCAGGGGGGAACCTTATCACTCTGTACAATCCCTGAAAAGAGATTGGAGCCAGTCTCTTCTCCCAGGTGACAAGTGACAGAATGTAAGGAAACGGCCTCAAGTTGTGCCAGGGGAGGCTTAGATTGGATATAGGAAAACTTTCTTCACTGAAAGGGTGGTCAGGCACTGGAAGAGGCTGCCCAGAGAAGTGGTAGAATCACCATCCCTGGAAGTGTTAAAAGAACCCCCCCATAGATGTGGCATTTAGAGATGTGGCTTAGTGGTGGACTCGGCAGGGCTGGGTTAATGTAGGACTTAATGATCTTAGAGGTCTTTCCCCACCTTAATGATTCTATGATTTATGAAGCCACTGGCTCCAAACATGCTCTGAACAGAGCTGTTGGTGACATGGACCTTGCTCAGTCTCAGGGCTGTGTCTGGTGGCACAGTCTCATGCTCAGAGCTGGGTTTAGGCACTATGTGGGGCATGGTCCACCCTGCCATGCCGTTCCCATGTCACACACTGCTGGCACTCCTTCCATGCTCTGGATGGGGACTGCCAAGATTTCCTGCTCTCTCATGAGCTTCTGCCCTCTAAGTGGTGAAAGTGAGTCAGCTGCACCCTGGAATAGAAAAAAATGCTAATACACACCACTCCATCAAGCTGCCCCATGTCTCCTCCCTTCCAACAGCAATCCCACAGGTTCTGTAAAAAAGGAGCTATGTCCAGAAAGACGGGAACAAATCATTCAAAATGGGAAGTTTGGGGGAAATTACTTCACTTTGTCAGGCCAGTAGATGCTCCTCAAACATATTTTTCAATCTGTGCTCATCTGGAGTTAATACAGATTAAGTGAATAAGAGCATCCAGAGACTCACATGTGATGGCTGGCCACTGGTCATCTACAGGATCGTTTTTCTTAACACTTCCTCCCAGAATTGTTCTGGGCAAATTACCCAGCAATGATGCAAAATCCTGAGGCTGCTGAAGTCAGGAGAAGATCTGTCAGTGATTCTGAAGATTTGCAGTCTGGTTTTAGTCCTGCTAGGAAGAGAGAGATCAAGCCACGGAATTATGGAATCATTGAATATCCTGAGTTGGAAGGGACCCACAAGGGTCATCAAGTCCAACCCCTGGTCCTGCACAGGACAACCACAAGAATCCCACCAAGTCCCTAGGAGCGTTGTCCAAACATTTCTTGAACTCTCTCAGGCGTGGTGCTGTGACCACTTTCCTGGGGATCCTGTTCCAAATGTCCTTGTAACCTGTTCATCCCTCACCTTGGCTGCACTGGGTCAGGTCCCCCCAGAGGCTCAGGTGTGTCAGAGTAACCCTGCTCAAAGCACCCACAAAGGAGGCAGCACAGGGAGGAGGCACAAGTCCATGTTTGCTGGAGCTCGACACGGCCCAGCAGCCTTCCTTCATCTCTCCCCAGGAGAAGAACAGCCTGTGGTCCTACCCAGGGGGGCTTGCGGGACTTTGCTCTTCCCACACCCTCAGTGCCCATTTTCCCTGTGGCCTCTCCCAGGTTGCAGGAGGCCAAAGGCACCTCATGCTGCTCCAGGTTTGCTGTGGCTCCTCCCAGCTCAACCCTCAACCCAGCACGGGTGCCCTGCAGTCCTTCCCCAGCTCGTCCCCTGCCATGATTCATGTCTCTCCTTCTGCTCTTCCTTATATGGGGACTTGGAACTTCACATTTCCTGCACTAGGAAAGCCAATGCCAAAAAGTACCTTTTTCCATGCTCTGCCACCAGCCCCGTTTGTTCCTCTGGTCCCCTGCCCATGCTGGGCACAGACCCAGACTGCCCCACAGAGCTCCCCACACAACAGTTCCTTGGGGTGCCCCTGTCCCATGCCATCCCCTACCCCACAGATGCCATCCACATCCAGAGGCAGGGGTCCCATCCCCATATGGCAACCCCTAGTCATTCCCTTGTCCCCAAATTATGGTGTACATGCAGCAGGGATGACTGACCAGGGAACACATCCCTGCTGACCAAGGCATGGGAATGGCTATGGTGCAGCAACCTCCCTCTGTTTAATCCTGACTAAGGTGTTCATTTTCATCTAATTGCAGCCAAATCAGAATTTTTGCTTTTATGGTTTGAAGTGAGATTTTTTTCTGTATGAAGAAAAAAAAAAAAGCTGAGGATTTATTTAGGGAGCAAAAATGTAATAAAATAAAGCAAGTAATAAAGTAATAAAATAAAGTGCAATAAAATAAAGTGCAATAAAATAAAAGCACGGAAGTGCAGTAATTAACTCTCAGAGCCATTAAACTACATGTTTTTAACTGCCAAAGTCCTTAATGAGAATATTTTGGCCTGTAATGACAATCTGCCTTCTCAGCAGCCCTTTCTTGTCCAGCAATTTCCGGACAAGGTTTTGTCAATCCTGACTATGGCAACCAGCTTGAAAATTCTCTTTTTGCAGCCAGGGAATACAGCAGATATGGCAAAAAGGGATTGGCAGATTCTGGGAGGCAATTCCCAGAAAAGGAATCTGGCTGGTGAGAAGAGGATGGAAAGGAAAACTCTCCTGGGACAGAAAAGCCTGTGGAGCTGAGATGAGATGATGCAGCACTTCAGACATTCCAGCTCTCTCTCCAAACACCTGATTCTCCAGAATATAAAAACAAAACAAGAGAACATGAAGGGACAAAAAAGTGTGGAGTAGGAATGAGTTGGTCAGAAATTCTGGAAAAGGAAAAACTGTTTTTTCCAAACATGTTGGACAGGAGAAGAACATCCAGCAAGTGGGTACTGCAGCCCAGCAGGATGGAGGATCATTGAACAGTTGCTTCTCATCCATTCCCTCCCACCTCCTGACAGGCACAACACCCACAGTGACAACTCCTCCAGGACCATTGCAAAGAGAAGTCTGAGCAAGAGGAAAAAGTGGATCCTGCTGGGTCTGATCCAAAGGGTAGAATGAGTTTTTTGTAATTTCCTCCTCCAATGTTTTCCACTGCTGTGTCTCAGGGTAGCATTGATCTGTGCTCATTCCAGCTGCTTTCCAGTAGGACAAGCCTTCTTCCCTTTCCAGGCAAAGCCAGCTTGTCCAGTTCTCCAAAGGACTGCAGAGCGATGGAAGGCACTGCAGAAGTCCCCAGGGCCCTGGCTGCACAGTCGTGTTCCTGGAAGGAGTGGGGATGTGCAGCCAGGGTGATTCCTGTTTGCTGCTCTCATGTGCTCAGCTGGAGTTTGCAGACACAGAGATTTGGCTCCAAAGCCCTGGGTGTGATTTCAAATCCCACAGTCTGTGCTGCCTCCCTGCATTGCTGCTGCTTTTCCATGTCCCTGGCAGGTGAACAAGGAGAAGGTGACACGTACTCTCATGGGCCTTGGGTGACTATTGCTTTTGCTGCTCACATTTAACAGCCACATGTTCCCACTGACATTTATCTCAGCTGCCTTCTGTCTCTCCATGAAATGATCACAGCTCTCTATATGGAAAATTTAGCTGCTCTGAGGATCAAGCTGTGCTGCTAGTTCCATGTGGGAAGGATCGGAAGTGGATTAAGCGGGGTTCCAAAACACAGATTGAAATGATGGGTTGGAACGAGATCTTGGTTTGGAAGCACCATGAAAACATCATCTCGGATTTCGGCACGCTGACAGTTAGGAGTGAATTGCATGCCAGGATTTTTCAGACTGAGGAAAAAAAAGATGAGCAATAGGAGGGATGGCAGAGATTTATAAAATCACAAAAGGAACAGAAAGCGTAGTGATTTTTTCACTGTCTCTTTTAATGCAAACTCTAGGGAAATCTAATGAAACCAAAACAAGGAATCATCAAGGCAAAATGCAAGTCAGTTCTTCATGTGACACGTGGTCAAACTGTGCAAGTCCTCATCACAAGATTCTGTGGTGCTAGAAGAGGTGAGGCTGACAGGTCAGTCATTCACAGGGTCCTCCTGGTCCTTCTTTTTATTCTTATTAAGAATAGGTTCAACGGTTTCCTTTTTTCAGTCCCTGGGGACTTCACCAACTGCCATGACTTTTAAAATATCTTAGAGAGTGGCTTGGCAACTGCATCAGCCAATTCCCCCAGGACTCTGAGATGCCTCTTGTCAGGTCTCTCAGACTTATATATGTTGAGAACCCTCAGGTGGTCACAAACCTGATCTCCTAAAGTGGAAGGGACTTTGCTCAGCCAGTCACTGCCTTGCAGTCCATCCAATTCCACTCTACAGATCATATTCATGCTCCTGGGATGCTCCTGAGTAATTTACTGCTGCAGGCAGTCTGTGCATCCCCTCAGCTCCAGCCACGGTGGGACACATGAAAACAACACAGCACAAAGGCTGAGCTGCAGACACTTTGAGGTGTTGGACAAGGTGAGTTCAGCTGTGACTTAAATCCCTAGTGTTCTTCATGGCTTACAGCTGTCAGGATATGTGTGGAGAAGAAAACATTGTCCACCTGATCCAAAACTGGTGCTGACGTTCCCAAGCATCAACAATCACTCAGCACTGATAAAACACTCAGTCTCCCCCCCAGCTTGTCTCTCTCCTGCTCTCTGCTCTCAAGTTCAGTCTTCCCTCGGGGGAATTGCTGCACAACTTGGCTTTAACCAAAATAAACTGTTCTGGCACGAGTTCCTGTTTTTCAAGATATAGCTTTAAAATAACAAGGAACAGATTTTCCCCTTCCTTGCTCTCACAGGCTCCATTGTGAAAGCTCCAAAGATTGTCACCTACAACACCATGGTGACCTCCGAGCACCCATCTATTTATTCTCTTATGAGAGGCATTTCTGTAGCTGATGGAGATTTATAGGTTGAAAGCAGACAAGATTTTCCATTACTTGTAAACTTGTGGAAAAATCAGAGGGACAAAGACAGCTTGGGGCTTCCAAGCCGTAAAACAACACTCAGCCCATCTGATTTTAAGTGTTTTAGACTTTATATCAATATTGTTCTTCCATCATGGGGTTAGAAAGAGGACTTCAGAAGGAAGAAGGACTCATCTACCCCAACAGCAGGAGAAATCTTTTGGAAACAACAACAAAACCACAGGCCTGGGTAATCCCTGTTAACAAAACAAAGCTGCAGTTCAGATTGTATGTACAAGCTGGAATCAGGCAGATTTATTCCCGTGGTGCTGTGAGACCAAAGAGATATCAAAGTGGTCACAGAAGTATTTTGGAAACTCACCAAGTGCATCCTTTTGTCATCTTCTCTTTTCTCCTTCAGTTTGAAGGAATCGAGCCCCAAGTACTCTAATCCAGCTTGGATCTCCCACTCTGTTCCTCCTGTTATTTTAACTTTAGGCACAGCAGTCCTTTGAAAAAGTGCCCCGTTCCCACTGCCTGGGAGCTATGGGAAAAAGCTATCTTGGTCCTATCAGGAATGTGCCTCGCCTCTGCCCTGCGGTTGTGTTGCCTTCAGAGAAACTGGTGTCACAAAGCACTGCAGAAGGACAGG
Organism: Corvus brachyrhynchos; assembly: GCF_000691975.1. NCBI lineage: Eukaryota > Metazoa > Chordata > Aves > Passeriformes > Corvidae > Corvus > Corvus brachyrhynchos. Next base: position 2,677,957 of record NW_008246063.1, read on the forward strand.
CCACAGTGTTCCCTTGGAAAAGCTGGGGAAAGAGGGGGACAAGTGGGTCAGGCTGTGCTGTTCTTTTGCTTCTGAGAAGCTGGAGAAAAGTTGGAGATACCTGGGTTGTTTTTCCCTGCTCCTTGGGGATGTTTTAGAGAGGTGGAAAGTTTAGGACAACAAGCAGCTGGGATTTGAAAAACACAATCCCTGTGAGTAGCTAGAGGCTGAGTTGGATTTGACGATCGTAAAGGTCTTTTCCAACCTTAATGATTCTGTCATTCCAGGATTCTAAGGGAGGTGCTGGAAAGCATCTCACACAGTGCTAGGAACCCACACATTTGCAAGTGAATCAAGAGTTTTCTGGCTGGTCTCTCTCCACAAGGTGTGATGGGAGTTCAGACACCTAGTACACATGGATACATGGACATGGAGACTCCCACACATCTGGGTCTCCATCCAGAGCTGAATCCCACCCTGGAGCCAGTGACATGAATTCCCACCCACCTGGACAAAGGGTTTTATGAGTGTGGGTACCATGAGAATGACACAGCAAGGGTTGAGAGGAGAAGAGCAGGTTTTGTAGCTTGGGTTTGCTGCATGTCCTACCTGACACAGTTCCTGGAAATTCATCTTTCGACCCAAAGGTTCAGCTCCTTTGAAAGTGGAAGAGCTTAAGTGAGAAAGAAGGAGTCCAATGAGCAGGTACAAACCCTCTGTGGGAGCAGCTGTACTTGTCTTCCAGCCAGGAGGGGTGTTAAGCTGGAATATATTCCATGCTGAAGAGCTACATCTGGTATTTCCCAAATAGAACCATTATCCATGTAAAGTTAGAATATCCTGCCCCAAATTCCCTAACAGAGCTACAAGGAATGACCAGGAGAGACATGCTGAGAAATTGGGACACCCAGCCTCAGAAGGATGAGAGCCACTGCCCTCCATCCCACAGCGTGTGCAAGGTCCAGGCTCCAAAAGTGTCTCATGTCAGTGTCAGGGAAGTCTACCTGGGGATGGAAGATTTGTCACCTAAGGAACTACAGGAGATCCATGACCTTCTGAATCAACTGCTCACCCAATATTTCCAGGGGTATCTCAAATACCACTACATGCCCTTGTTTAGCTAACTGTAATCTGACCATTCCTGGCCATCTGACTCAAACAGTTTGAGTTCAAGGAGCGTTTGGACAACACTCCCAGACACAGGGTGTGATCTTTGGGGTGACCTGTGCAGGGCCAGGAGTTGGACTCAATGATCCTGGTGGGTCCATTCCAACTCAGCATATTTTATGATCTTCTCATACACCCAAACCCAGCATTTCCCCCTGATTTGGAGGTTTAGCTTGTGATACTGAGAGTCCAGAAATGGGCAGGTCTTCCTTCCCTTCATGTCCATAGCAAAATTCTCACCGAACTCAGAGAGAAGAATCAGAAGTCACAGCCCTCAGTGGTGGGAAATGCACAGACAAGTGATGAGGAGGGAAATCACAGAAGACAGCTTGGCTAAAGCTCCCCCAGACCACTGTCATTCCCTCCTTCACCTCAGCCTACTCCTCAAGCACAGGGACCCCATCTGTGTCCCCAGCTGCCAGGGATATTGCACTTGGCACCTGCTGTGCCTCCCCCAAATACCCTCAGCTGTGCAGAGCATGGTGGGGTCCAGCCTGGAAACACAAGCCACTCTGAGAAGAGTTCTTCCCCCACTTGCTGCGATGGAACAGAACTGGTTAATCCTTTTGCAAGGGTGCTAGGCCAGCTGCCAAGCTTGCCTGTGGGGAATCCATCCAAACTTGACTCATCCTCAAGTGATTCAGATTGTTCCCTTTAGTACTTTGAAAAAGGTTATCAGTCTTCTTGCTTCAGGCCAGAGCAGGATTGATGGATGGAGGAGAAGGCAACATGCACCACACTTGGCCTCTCTCAGAGTGATTTGGGAGTGGCTATTCACTTGCCCTTCACAGAAATCCACTTTCCACGTGTGAAATGAAGGTGTTTGCACTTCTCTGCAGTATCTGAGTGCCTCAGGAGATGACCTTGGGCTAGCCAAGCATCCTGGCTCTACTGGACTGGGAGCCCATAAAAAGCAAAGCAAGGGCTGAGTCAAGCCCTTGGTATGCTGCCCTTGCAGCAGCACTCTGCAGTAAATGCACTGGCCAGAGCACAAAGCCCAGTCACAGAAACAGCATGTGCAGTGCAAGCACTTCCTAGAACTGGGAACATCACACTCTCCACAGACATCCCCAAGATCACACTGTTTTCCAGGCTCTGGAGAAACCTGGGTGAGAATGGCTCACCTTTGCTGACCCACCAAAGCCAGGAGAGGAGATGATCAGCATCAAGCCACAGGTAGTCACTGCTTCTTTCCTCCTCCCTTGGAGGGAGCAAGTTCTCCCTCCTCATGCTCACAGATGGGTAGATCTCCCTCACTGGACATGTCAGAGTGTTTTCTGGTAAATAACTATTATGAACCTGTAGGAGGGGATAGGAAGAGCAGGTAGGAGATGGGAAGATCAGCAGGGATAACTGGAAAGGACTAGAGTGAGCTGGTTATTCAGCAACACACTCAGCACCACCAGGCTCCACACTTGGTCACCCATCTAGACTGTCTCCTCATCTGCTGAGCCCACATCTGCCCTTGCAGGTACCCCGGGAAACTTTTAATACCAAGGATAATTTAGGAAGAGATTTTGGAGTCCTTTTAACTGAATAATACTGAAACTGAAAGAACAGAACTGAAACTAAGAACAAAGGAGATCAGAATGTCACTTGCAACTAGACTTTTTCCAAATAATGGGGTGTCAGAATAGCCCTAATTAGATCAAAGACATAAAACACAGGTCATAACAAATATATTCTAGATGAGAGGTCATGCTTATGTCATTGTGTCCCATCCAAAGTGGTCAGAAGTGACCTTGGAAGACCTCAAAACCAGAGGCCAATTCTGGTAATAGCACAGAACAGCCACACAACCTCCATATGTTCCTCAGTACTTGATATGGGTTTGCCTCAGAGCTGTGCTGGCAAACAAAGGTAAGTAACATCAGTTTCCCATTAATCTATGGCCACAGGATCATTGGGTGCATGGAATCAAAACAATATTCTGAGGTCTACTTCTTTCCCCCATTTTTATACCCATGATCTTTTGCCAAAAGCTCCCAAAGCCATCAATAAAAACAAATCAATAATAGGACTGCAATCATTTCCAGGAATGAATGGAGTACCTGTTTCTAGTAAACTCCTAAAGGAAAGAGCTTGGATTCCTTGCTCAAGCACACAGAAGGGCTTTATATAATGCAAATGAAAAAATTATAAAAAAATACCAATGGACTAGCTATTCCTTAAATATTTTACTGCTGCCTTTTGTGTCAATGTGTCTTCTTGACAGGCTTGAGGCTGAAGTGTTGTTGATGGATACCACCAGTTGTGTAAGTAGCTGGAGGGAGCTCGACACTTCAGTGCACATCGGCCAAGTTTGCACAGCACATCCCCTCCAACAGGCTGGTACAGAAGCACAGGGAGTGATGTCAGAGGCCAAGTGCTCATCAGAAAAGAAGCATTTTCTGAGCTCAGAAGGGTAATTACCCATGGCACCATGTCCTTACCAACATCCGCCCGAGTGTAGCCCTGCAGCCATCTCCAAACTGCTGCAGCGAAGGCCAGTCTGGCTTCACCCGCCATGACCTTCCGAGCACACATGAGCTCCCACGCTCCTTTTCTGCAGAAAAGCTCGTGGAGGAAATGGTCCAGCATGGGATTAAGCAATGTTTCATTTTTCCAAGACCCTTTCACTTCCAGTTCTCTTGAGTCAGTTCCTAGGAACCTACTCCAGCATTTGCCCAGTGCAAATGGGGCAGGAGAAACGTGTGTCTGGGTGGGAGGGGAGGGTGCAAAGACTGCAGGGCTCTGACCAAAGCAAAGGAAACAAACAGCAACTCAGGCATGACTGCTGTCAACCCACAGGCACAGAGGCAACTTCAGAATGTGGCCTCCAGCCCTAGAGAACAGTCCCTTGAGAGCAACAACTTTGTCACTACTACCAGACCCTTTTAACCTTCTCTGTTCCTACCTTTATTTGCTCCATGCCAGAGCAGACATGAAAAAAACCTACACTACATTTTAGGGCTCCTTTGCATCATCAGAGGAAATTTTGCATGTTTCAAACTCAGAAGTGGATTTGTCTATGGAACATATCCCTGCATATACCACAGAGCATGTTGATGGTTTGCCATATCCATACAAGAGCTTGACAACTTTAAATTGTAGTTCAGGGACAGCCCAGAGAACTTCATTTCCAAGGCAGGTTGCTGTCACCCCCTGCCTTGGGTGTAGACAAGGCTCCTCAGTAGATACACATAGGAAGAGGAGCACTCAGCCATGGGCAACCTGGAGTTTATAGAGAAGAAGAATTAAAATAATTTCAGCTCCATCTCAGGTTTTGATTGATTTTTTTTTCACAAATTGCTTTGGGAAACTCTTTTATCCAGAATGACTGTTCTGGAGAAGACAAGGAACAGCTAATACATCTCAAGTAAAGACACAGAAAGTCTTGTGACAGCTCTTAAATTTATGTCACAGTGCATGACACATGGCCTACCATAATTCATGTGGCAGATCCTGCCCAGAAGCCAAAGGACAGAAAGGAAAACTCCCACTGATTTCATAGAGTCATAGAATCATGGAATGGTCTGAGTTGGAAGGCACCATAAAGATCATCTTGTTCCATCCCTGCTGCCACAGGCAGGGACACCTCCCACTAGACCAGGTTGCTCAGAGCCCCATCCAGCCTGGCCTTGAACACTTGCAGGGATGGGACATCCACAGCTTCTCTGGGCAACCTGTGCCAGGGCCTCACCACCCTCACAGAAAATAATTTCTTCCTAATATCCAATATAACTTGCCCTCTTTCAGTTTAAAGCCATTCCCTCTTTTTCTATCACTACATGCCTTGTCAAATATCCCTCTCCAGCTTTTTCAATGGGAGACTTAACTGCAAAAGATTAACCCATTTGATTGCACCAGTAATGTTCAGATTCTTGACACTGTTATCCATCAACATGGTGAGATTGCCAAGGAGTCCACCTAACACCAGCCAGCTGACTTTGGCCCATTAAAGTCCTGGCAGTTCCTCCACTGGCTGTGCTCATCTACATAAAATAAATGTGTTATTTTCTTTCCAAACGTCTCAGCTCATCCCAACCACAGATCTTTGAGTTCACTACACACTTGGAGCAAACTGGCTGAGAGAGAGCAAGGACACACTTCCCGCAGGGCAGGAAGAACTTGAGTCCGTGAAGCTGGAAATTAAAGGGAATAGATTTTTCCCTCCCTTTTTCTGCTCTGGGATAGATAAATCACTCTGATGTCCAATCTCATGTATTATCAGAGATGGTTACTGATTACATACCCACATATGAAACTAAACCGCAGAATCACAGAATCACTGAAATAGGAAAAGACCCCCAAAATCTTCAAGTGCAACCTTTGACCAAACACCACCATGTCAAGTAAACCACAGCAATAAATGCCACAGTTGTTTCTTGAACTTCCAGAGACAGTGACTCCACAACTTCCCGGGGCAGCCCATTCCAACACTTAATATTCCTTTCAGTGAAGAATTGCATGTTACCTGTCAAAATCACTCTAAGTAGCTAAGGTGCAAGAGCAAAAACGGGCATCTTTGCATCAAACTGGCATTCTCCTGGTACCCAGCTTATGGTAACTCTTGTCAAGGTTGGGAACCAGCCCAGCTGGTGTTGCTATTGCTGCTATGCTGCAGGGCACCCATGCCATTGCACAGCAGGGATGGGAGTAGGTAGTTCCACCCAACCTCCTCCAGCCAAAGTTAAACTGTGGAAAACTCCCAAGTGCCAGATGATCTGCCATTAACCAATCAGTCATGTGTGCTCCTCTCTGACCAGTTGAACTAAGACCCATATGAGTTGTGCTGTTGATTAATGGAAAGCTAAGCCTTAGGGGCTCTGAAGGTTGGGCCATTGAGCCTCAAAATCACTGTGCTTTGCCAGTTCGTCTGAGACATTTCAGGCTGTACAGAACATCGCTGTTGGGTTTTTATTTTTATTTTTAATTTTAATTTTAGCCAGAATGGCAGAGCAAGAGGATGGAAGAAATGTAGTAAGTGTATTTGAAATGGACATGGAATTTTACACAGGGCAGAGCTCCCAAAAATAGATACAAAACAGACTGCTTTAAAAAATTTGAAATGACAGATTTTATTGGTGTTAGAAGAATGATTTCTCAGGGCTGTATTTACTGTTGCAAGCCTAGAAGGAGGGGAACGTGTTCCTGCACAACAGAAAGGAGGAGATGTGCCATCACACAGCTCATGAGACCAGGCTGCTCCACCATGTATGATTATCACAGTGGTGCTGCAGTACTGTATGTTCAAATGCTTTTGTAGATATTGACTGAAGACTCTTGAAGATGTGCTCACATCACAGGAGAGGAAGAGGAAAAGTAAAGACACAGATTGGTTGCAATGTGCTTCTTCACTTGGTCACTGTGGGAAAAAATATCCACGTGTTCATGTGATTAGGAAACTCCTCGGATACAGTTTCATGTTTCCCTGGGTCTGGTCTCATACCTAAGTTTCTGTGATATGGGAAAGGCATAAAAGCAAAAATTCTTATCAAAATGAGCTCAGCCAAGTTCCCAGTATGCTCAGGCTGAAGCTCCTTTTACAGAGCAGCAAAGCAAGGAAACTGCAAGCTCTGAATACAACCTCCAACTCAGGCAAAAGCTCACTGAGAGAAACAATAACCCCTGGCGGAGCTCCAAATGAATCATTAGGACTTTATGAGCCATTGTTTCCCATTGATGGATCTGCTCTCATTCACAAAAAGCTGCTTTTGCGAGGCAAGAGGAAAAAACACATTTGGAAACCCAGAAGCGAGGCCCTGAGTGGTCAGGGTAGCATGGGAGCACTGTGAGAATCCAGCTGTTATTAACCCCAGACAGCTGTGTGGACAGTGTTGAAATGTCTTCATGGACAAATCCCCTTGCTGTCTGCTTCTGTCCCTTATGCCTGTGAACTTTGCAGTGGAGTTTTCCCTTTGGAATTAAAGTTTGGCTACAGCACCTCAGGCAGTTCCTGTTGTTCTGGTCAGTTCCACCGACACAGACCCCAGTGATCACACAGCTCATGCACTGCTCAAGAGTTTAAATGAAGACAAAAGAGGCTGAAATCTGCTCTGTTTCATCCCTCCACTGATCAGTCAGCCAAGTGACAAGACCACTGCCCACCCAGCTTGGCAGAGGGGGCTGGGGCTCAATTTCATTGTGTACCTGGTGGCACCTTGAGCTATTGGAGTTGTCCCTTGGCACCGGTTATGGCATGTGGAAGCCCATGCAATTAAAGAAGAGCAAACAGAGGTGAAGTTAACACCTCTAAAATGGCATCTACATGTAGGCAACAGACTGGGGACCCTCCTGGCTTGTGCCTGAGTCTCTGTTTTGACTATGCAGCTGTGTGGACTGGATGTCCAGTGACTGGGGCAGGAATCTGGACACCCAGAGGACCGGAAAACACCTACACTAAGGAATCTTCACACCAGACTGAATCCAGCTGTTTGTGCTCTGATGTCTAGTGATGCCTGAGATGTTTTACTGAAACCTACACTCCTCACGGGGCTGAGAGACAAGGCACAAGTCC